>NW_013657675.1:117313-136986 GCF_000142905.1 Thecamonas trahens ATCC 50062 | reverse complement strand
ATCAAGTAGCAATGGGGGGGAGGGGGGAGGGGGAGGGGGAGGGGGAGGGGGAAGGGGGGGGGGTCGCTGATGGGGGTGAGTATGGTGTATGTTGGAGGAGTATGGTTTGGTTGGGGTAGTGTGATGATGATCAGCTACTGCTCGTCATCATCCGATCGATTCCTGTTGATGGCGGGAGGGGGGGGAGGACGAGGGGTGCCTCAGATCAGCAGCTGCTGCTTCTGGCCGCTGCGGAGCGAGGCCGCAGCGACAGGCTGGGCATCGGCGGGGAGGCGGCGGAAGCGGAGGGCGAGCGAGATGGAAAAAGCGGCAGTGGCAAGCATGTAGACGGCAAAGCCGAACCAGAAGAGATTGGAGAGTGCTTCGCCGTTGATGGCGGCGGAGAACATGAGCTGGAAGACAAAGAGCATAAAGGCGTTGGTGGAGGCACCCCAGATCTGAAAGACGGTAAAAAGGTAGGTGTACGTCTCTGTCCTCCGCAGCGGGGTGGCGAGCCAGTACTCCTTGTTGGGCAAGTTGACGTATTCCATGGGGGTGATGGTGATGAGCCAGCCGACAACAAGAAAGATGACCACCAGACCCCAGACCGTGGCCATGTACACGCCGAGCACCGTGCCCTTTGACGACCACGAGTTTGGGTTTCCGCTCCCGTCAAAGTGCGACGGGACTCGCGACGGGAGACGGTCCATGTAGATGACTACGGGGAAGGGGGGCAGGGGTGAGTCCATGACAGGGGGGGAGGGGGAGGGGGGGGCTGGCGTGTGCGACTCGGCAAGGGTGGCAGGGCAGCCGACGTACGGGCATGGACGGTGCAGACAAGGGCAACGAGCAGGGTGGTAAAGGTGGCCAGGAAGACCCTGTCACGCGGGGAGAGCATGGCTCAAGTTTCGGTGGTGCGCGAGTGGAGGGAGAGAGATGGATGGTCACAAGTGGTCGCTCGCCTCGCAATGTGCGAGGTGAACGGCGGCGGCAGGAGGGTGTTCGGCTAGAGCGTGTTCACTGGATACCGACAGCCCATGTGGTGTACGGGATGCTAAAGGGTGTTGACAAAGTAGTTGCCGGCGTTCATGACGCCGCCCATGGGGGCAGCGCCGGCAGCGCCACCGGCGCCCGGGTAGGTGAGGAGGGCGGGCCCGTCGGTGCCCATCATCATGTTGACGCCGACTTCTGCCGAAGCGGCCTCCTGCTCAGCCTCGACGGCCTCACGGCGCGAGTTTGCGGCGACCAGCTGGTCGACCTTGGAGGTGTAGTCCTTGGTGACCTGGACCATGTACGGCATCATGTAGTCCATGATGCGGTTGCGCCAGGCGAGCTCGAGGACGACGTCGGGCTTGACGAGATCGTAGCAGGTGAAGAGGGCGGCGGCGAAGCACTCGTGGTTGCCCTCTGCGACAAAGAAGCGGAGCAGGTCCTCTGCGAGCTCGGGCTCGCCCGAGTCGGCGACGGTGACCATGGCGTCCTTGAACAGGCCGTCCGACTTGGAGAGCTCGAGCGACTGCTGCCAGCGGCCGTTGGACTTGTAGAGCAGGGCGGCGATGCGGCGGAACTCGAGGAGCTCGTGCTTCTCGCAGCGGACGGCAAGCTCGAGGGCGTCAAAGGCGTCATGCGACTCGATCGACTCGCGGAGGGCGGCAAAGTCCTCCTCCTCGATGAACAGCTCGTTGACGGCCTCGTTGACCGCGGCGTTGTTGACGGTCTGGATGTCGAGGAGCCACGGCTTGATGAGGGCGAGGACAGAGCGCTTGCGGGCGATGCCGACGACACGCGCCGGGTCGACCTTTGCGGTGATGGTGTGGAGGAGGTCGACAAGGAGCATCGGCTGCTCGTCGATGTAGAACGAGACGGCGCGGTAGGCGACGTTGGCCGACTTGACGTTAATGATGACGTCCTTGAACTTGACATGCTCCCACGCGAGCGCCGAGTGCTCGATCATGATCTCGATGGCGCGGTCGTGCTCATCGTAGTGGACGCAGAGGAAGACCATCTCGGGCCACATGTGCGCGACCTCGCATGCGCGGAGAACCTTGGGCACGTTGATCTTGGCGCGGAACATCTTGAGGTGCTCGAGGAGCGACTCGCGCTGGTACTTGGAGTAGAGGATGGCGAGCTCGGTGAACATGCCGGTGTGGGCGCGCTCGTCGCCGAGGCCGCCCTCGATGAGGGCGATGATCTCGTCAAAGTGGCCGCGGGCCTCGTAGAAACGGATGAGCGAGTCCAGCTCCTCGGCGTTGACAATGATGTGCAGGCCGCAGATGCGGGCGAGGCGGAACTTTTCCTGCTCGACACACGCCGCGTTGACCTCCTTCCACGTCTGGATGTTGTTGGCCTTGGATGCGGCGTCAACGGCGGCCTGGTACTCGCCGAGGCGGACGAGCGTGGTCGCCAGCCGGGCGTAGTTGGAGATGTTGTTGAAGAGGATCTTGGCGGCGGCATAGAGTCCCTCGCCAAAGCAGCGCTCGCCGACGTTGAGGATCTGCGCGCCGTGCGGGCCGTTGATAAAGTCCTCCAGATCCGAGAGCTGCTCGGTCCGCGCGTAGGCGTAGCAGAGCTCGGTCTCGATGGCCGTCTCGCGAAGCTTCTTGCGCGCCATCTGCAGGAAGCGGACGAGGTCGGCAAAGGCGCCGGCCTCATTGGCTGCCGTGATGACCACATCGTACTTGGAGGCGTCGTCGGCCTTGATGTACGCGTCGACACCGGCGGCAATGTCACCGGCGGTGAGCTGCGACTCGGCAAGCGACGACCAGACCTCGGGCATGTCAACCTTCTTGGCAAAGTCTGTTGCCCGCTCGAGGTCCTTGAGGTAGTTGCCGAGCACGTCGACAGCCTCCACGTTGAGGTCAAACTTGGCAAAGGCGAGGAAGGCCTCCTCGTACAGCTCGGCGCCGATGCAGATGTTGGCAATCTGGACGGGCACAAACTTGTCGAGGCGCTCGATGTACTCGCGGACCCGCGAGGTGTCGGCCTTGACGGCGGTGATGATGAGGAGGGTCTGGAGGTTGCGGTTACCGGCAAACCGGCCACTGTCGTCGAGCACAATCTTCTCCAACAGCTCGATGAGCTCGTTCGGGAGCTCGGCGTCCATAAAGGCCTTGACCGCCACAGAGACCTTCTCCGGCTCGGTCTTGGTGGTGAGCGCCGACTGGACCACAGCGTCGATGAGCTCGCGGCGGTGCTCGTTGTCGGCGACCAGGACCGTGGCCCAAAGGTCTGCGTCGGCCCGCGCGACGAGGTACCGCGCCTGGTCCTTATACAGCGAGTTCTCGTTGGTGACGGCAATGAGCTCGGCATCGCACGTGCCCTTGGTGTACGCCACCACGGCAAGGAGCGGCTCGCGCTTCTCGCAGAACTTGCCGACCACAAGCGGCTCGTAGAACTCGTTCGTCTTGAGGAACTCCTCGGGAGAGTTGGACGTCTCGACGTAGATCTTGGCGAGGGCGTTAAAGGTGGCGGCGTCGGTGGCGCCGGCACCGGCGCGCTCCTCGAGCCACGGGCGGAGGAGCTTGAGGCGAGAGCGCTTCTCGACCTCGTCGATGAGCTCCTGCGCCGGGCACGCGTCCTTGACAAGGAGAACCAGCTCGCGGACGGTGTCCTCGTTGGCGTCGAGGTCGAGGAGGGTGCCGATGACGAGCGGGGCGCGGAGGGCGTTGACCTGGCGGATGTAGATCTCGATGTACTTCATCATGTTGTTGGCGTAGAGGTAGCGGGTGAGCTCGTCGACAAAGTCAAAGCGGTCGCAGACAATGATGAGCGGAAGCTGGTCCGGCAGCTGGGCCTCCTTGAGGAAGTTCTTGGTCCGCTCCGGGTCGTAGCAGTTGGAGTCGCGGCAGATGCGAGTGACCTCCTGCAGCTGGTTCGCCTTGGACGCCGCCTCGATGTACTTGTAGTGAACGTCCGGGTCCTGCGAAAAGTTGACGATGGAGCCGAGGTAGAAGAACAGGCCCTCGACCGACTTGTGCTTCTCAAACAGGGCAATGAGCTCCTGCGGCGTAAACGGCTCCGAGTACTTGGTGGCAATCTGGATGACAACCTGCAGGTTTTGGCGGAGGTTGGCGGCGAGCATCTGGTCGAGCGCCGCGAGCGCGCCCTCGATCGAGATCTTGCCAAAGTACGGGACCAAAAAGTCGGCGCCGCCGAGGTTGGCCGGCGGGACCGAGGTGAGGATGCGGGTAATGTCGGCAATGTCCGAGTAGTTCTCCAGCGCACGCTGGAAGAGCCCGGTCTTCTCGCACAGCTCGGCGACGCGCTGGCGGTTGTAGTGCGAGAGCATGTCGTTGCCGAGGATGGCGTCGGCGACCTGCGGCGCGGCAACCAGACTCATCTCGAGGAGGCGGGTCTGGAGCGCCGCATCCTCCTCGCGGTCAGGCTTGAGGACCTCGAGGAGGAAGCCGGTCGCCTGCTGGATGAGGTTGCACCGGGCAAAGACGTCGACAATGGCCGAGACGTCAACCGAGCCCATGGCCTCGCCGCCCTGCACAATCCGCAGCGCAAGGTCCTTGGCGGCGTCCGGGTTCGACAGCGCAATCGAACCGAGAATCGAGATCCAGTCCGGCGTGTAGTTGGCGCGCTGCGCGTAGACCACAATGTTGTCAAACTGGCCGGTCTCCGCGAGGCACTGCACCACCTTGGGCGAGACCTCGGCGCGGAGGTAGACCGAGAGTGCCAGCTTCGGGTTGCTCGCCTTGAACAGGTCGCCGAGCTCCTCCGAGCACTCCAGCTTGTCCTCGGTAAGCCACTGCTCGAGCAGCTGCATCTTGCCCTGGGCCACGACCGGGCGCGCGAGCTGCATGGTCTCGTACGCGTTGAGCTTGGTTGTCTCGAGGAGGACGTTAAAGTACTGCAGAATGGCCGGAACGTTGTTGACCGGCGGAGCCTTTTGGAAGAGCGCAATGGTCTCGGGCGTCCGCAGGATGCCGCGCGGCGACTGAGCAGCAATGCGGGCGGCGCCGGCGACGTCGCCGGCGGCAAACAGCCGCTGGAACTGGGCCTTGAACAGATCGTCGGCGCCCGGCAGCGAGTACCGCGACGCCCACTTGACCGCCAGCGGCACGTTGCCCAGCGTCTGCTGGATGTAAGGCACGATGGTGTCCGGGTTCACGCCCACCGTCAGCACCTGACCCTTCTTGTTGATGCCGATGATGCCGTCGGTCGCCGCGTGCAGCGCCGTGACAAAGATGGTCTCACCCGAGATCCGGTTCATGTACAGGCACGTGCCTGACTCGATGTCGTACAGGTGGATGTAGCCAAACTTGGTGACGAGGAACACCGTGTTGTACTTGGGCGAGACCTGCATCGAGACCGGAAAGTCGGCGGCAGCCTCAGGCGGGAAGAACACGTTGACCGTCTTCTTGGCATACGCCGTCGCGCCCTCCTCACGGCCAATCTCCACAATGTTGAGCTTCGAGTCGTCGCCGTTGCGCGAAGCAAAGACAAACAGGTTGTTCTTCGGCCCGCCGGCCTCGGCCGCAAAGTCAAAGAACGCACACGCGTGACCCGGAATGTGCTGCACCTGCTGCCGCTCGAGCGAGTACAGCTGCATCGTGCCCACAACCTGCGAGCCCGAGAGCGAAATGCCCACCACCGCAGTCCACTTGCCGTCACCAGACATGCGGTACGAGATGATCTGCGTCCCCACAAGCTCCGGAATCCGGTCGCAGATCTTGACAGGCGCAGACGTGCCCTCCATCGACCAGTGGTACACCGACGACGACGTCACGATCGCCAGATTCTTCACGTCCACCCACTTCCAGAACTGCACATCTTCCGTCATCGTGTACTCCTTCATCATCGACTTCATGTCCAGGTTGAAGATCTGGAGCTGGTTCTCCGCACGCAGCGCAAGCACCTTCACCTCCGGATTCATCAGCACCGCCGTCGCAAGCATGTTGATCCGCTGCGGCGTCTTGGGCGCGTTCACGTCCACCATCACAACCTGCGCCTTGCCGCCCACAGTCTCGCGCACGCAGATGTACTTGTCCGACTCGAGCGTCACGGTATCGAACGAGATCGATTCCTCCTTGATGCCCAGCGCCGTGAGCTGCAAGGTGTATGAGAGGGGGGGAGGGGGAGGGAGGGGGGGTGAGTGTGAGAAGAGCAGGAAAACATCTTCTTTGCGCGCATGTGGGCTAAAGTCCAGCTCCGCGTCAGCGAACAGTGCGGGCGAAGAGAGTGAAAGGCTTCAAGGCAAAATGAAGTGGGGGTGCCGCAGCACTCGATCTTTGCGGGGGGGGGGGGGGGGGCTAGCGGTGGGCAAGGCGAATCGGCAGATGGCGACAAGCGCGCATGCGACTGTGAGCGGGGAGAGGCGGGCGTCGGCGGTGGGTCAGCAGCGGCGTGACGCGGTCGGCACCGAGCCGCGGCTTGCGGGCGGCAGCGATCGATCCTCGCCCTGGGAGGGACAGAGCGGTGGCAGGGGGCGCTAGCGGGGTGGGAAATGGGAGGAATGTTGGTAGGAAGAGGTGGAGCGGCTGCATGTGGCGGCGGTCCAGTGCTGGGCGAGCGTAGCCAGTGGTGCAGGGGTGGCCGAGGTGAGGAACACCCCACAGGTCGCGCCCCCTGAATTTTTTTCCCCTTCGTCGTTACCCACCACCTCCAGCGACCCTGGCAGGGCATGAAGTGCACGCCAGTGGCTCACTGCAGCAGCTGTACGTACCTTGAACAGCTCTTGAAAAGCAATCGGAAGCTCCGAGGTAGCCGCCATGTTGCTTCAAAGTTGAGTGTGCCGAGGATGGATTCAGTAGCGGCTGTCCGAGGAAAGGGTGGGGTGGGGCGGAGGGGAGGGGGAGGGGGAGAGGCGGGGAGGGACTGGCTCGCTCGCTAGCTACCGCTGGCTCTTTGCGGTGTGGCTGGCGGTCACAAGCATTTCGGTCGGGGCTTTTCGTGAGCGGCGTGACGCAAGCATGACCGACACGATTGTCGGGGGTGGGATTCATTGCCGATAGTCGAGCGAGCCATTGTCCACTTGCTCGTGTTGGAGCGGAGGAGGGGAATTGGGGTGGGGCAACGCTACGGGACACCAGGAATGCTGGTGACGGTCATCGATTGCGGACGGCGCGGAGGCCGCCGCCGCTTGGGAGGGGGCGGGAGGGGCGGCCCACCTGCAGCCGCAGGACTTCCGATGGGCGCTGTCGTCGACGGCATCATCATTGACAACGGGCGCCGTGGCTTGCCTGGTGACGGCGGGAGGCGTGGCACAGAGACGGCCTGGACGGACGGTGGTGCCACAGACGACGGCGAGGCTGGCGGATCCGAGACCCGCCGCGGGAGCGGGCCGGGGCTTGCGGCCACGCTCGCCAGCGCAGACGCGAGTCCCGGCACTGATGTCGCCGATGACGACGACATGCCGGCAACTAGGATCTCTGCAAAGAACGCATCGTCGTCGGGGTCGGCGGGGAATGTGCCCGAGTCTGACGCGGATGCCGCTGACGCAGATGACGAGAGCAGCGGGTTGTCATAAGCTGCCGACGCCGTCAGCTCGATCACGTCAGACGTGTCGAGATAGAGGCGTGCTACGGTGGCGGCCGACGTGGCGTCCGGCGGCATGACCGCATCTGCACTCAAACCATATGCAGCGTAGTTGCCAAACGGTGAGCGGAAGACGGTGACGCCAAGCAGATCATTCTCGTCGGGCAGGGCTGCCGCAGCAGGCTGGATTGGGATGGCGGCGCCAGCAGCGCGCGCTGCGGCGCGTTCCGCCCGTGCCGCCCGGCGGGCCGCCTTTTCGGCCTCAAAAGGCGTGCCGTACGCGGCTACAAAGGCGTCAGCAAAGCCGCGGCGCCGCGCTGCGTAACTGTGCTTCCGGTCTTTGGCGTCATACATCGGCGGAATCGGCTGTGGAAGCGGGCCTTCGCGCCGCGCGCCGGCAAAGACATGGCGCAGCTCAAGCGGAGGAGTCACCATCGCAATGGTGTCAGCAAACCGGTTAGCCATGCTCACGTGCTTCCGCAGCGCTTCCGGCGGAAGCAGCGCTGCGTGCGCTTTGGCGAGAAAGGCCGAGTACCCGCGCGAGAGCTGCGCCGCCACCATCTCGCACTGAGACGCAAGCTGATGTCGCTCCTCTCGCCAGATGGCCACGACACGGTCGTTAAAGGTGGCGATGGCCGAGTCGTACGAGTGTCGGGCGCGATCCTTGATTGCCTCGGCCTCGGCCTTTTTCTCCTGCGTCTTGCGCTTGGCCTTGTCTTTCATGGTCATGTGTCCCTTGAACAGCGTTTCCTTGATCTCGGCTAGATCCTCGCCCTTGGCCAGGTACGCCTTCCGGACGGTGACAACATCGTTCCACAAGCTCTCGAGCTTGCGCCGCAGCGCCTCCATCTCGCCCGCCGCTAACTGGATCTTTTCTGCCAGCCGAGTACGAATAGACTCGGTGCTCTTGCTCGCGGCCTCGAGTCCATCAGCCTCGAGCTCGGCCTGGCGCGCCTGCTTGGTCACCACCGTCATCAGCGCCGTCACCCCGCACGTCGCCGGTGCGTCCTCAGGATACCGCTTGTGCAGCCTCGTGGGCGATGCGCTGACAACCGCTTTGCGCAGCGCCTTGGCATAAGCCCGCTTGGCCGCGCTCACCGCCGCCACAAACTCGCCCGAGACGCCGTCAAACATACCCAGCCCATCCTCAATGCCGCCCAGCGCGCCGTCGAGACCGTCGAACATCGCCCTGTCAACGTCGGCAAATGTACCTCCTCCACTGCCGCCCGCTCCAGAGCTCGACCCTGCTGCCGCCATCGTATCGAGCTTCGTTGCTCGCTGCCTTTTCTGTGTAGCGTGTGACAGAGACGGAAGGGGGGGGGGGGGGGGGGGGGGGGGGGAAGACTTTGGTCGAGTCGTGTGGCTTGCCACCGCCGCCGCCGTGTCTGTGACGGTGCGGAGGTTTGCAACACGTGGTCGCTTGCGGTGGTGGAGAAATTGACAAGGTTAGAGGGTTGGCGTGGGGGTGGGGGGTGGGGGGTGGAGGGTACCAATTTTTCGACCAGTCGGGGGAGGGGGGTGGCGGGGGTGGCCGGGTGGCAGCTGACCCCCTTCGCCGCTTGGCTTGGCTTACCCCCCCCCTCTGGCTAGGCTCTACCCCCTCCCGGCCCACCACCTACCACCCCACACCACCCCATTCCACACCCCCCCCCTCACACCCCCCACTACCCCCACCACTACCCCCACCATACCCCCCCATCACTACCCCGACTCCCTGTAGCCATGTCCACAGCACCTCCGTTCCTCCTCCACAGGACGGCGGTAGAGCTGGAGGAGCGGGGCGTGTGGGCTGGCCGCCTCGAGGCAGCCCAGCACAGGGTTGTGGCGAAGGCCCTCTCGTCGGCCCCTGCCTTTAATGCATGGCTACGGTGTGAAGGCCACTCGGCGACAGACACGGCTCTTGCTGTCCGTGGTGTGCTCTTTGAGCACATGCTCGGCCTCGTCTTTCCTGGCGCAACACACTCGGTGGCCCCAGACGTGGTGGCAAAGCTCGCCGCAGAGGTCGAGCCGCACAGAGCGGCCGCCTCTGCTCGTACACCTCGCCTCCACACTTTGGGTGTAGAGGAAGGCCGTCGTGCGTCGCCGGCTCAGGACAGATTGCGGCATCTCAACGTTGAGGACGATGAGGATTTTGACGACGACGACGATGACGAGAGCGGCGGCGACGGCGGCATGGTGAAGGATGATGATGACGACGACGACGACGACGACGACGACGACGATGGCGAGGACGACGAGAACACAAGCGGCGGAAAGAAGCTTACCGCCGAGGGCCAGGAGGCATGTCCGTTTGCGTGGCAGACTGTCGACCCGGTGCAGCGGATCATGCCGATGGGCATGGCGGTGCCTGGCGCGCCGCAGCTGTATCGGCCGCCGGGCGGGCCAGAGCCGATCAACGACGTCTACCACACGATGGAATACGATCTGGAGGACTACGTGGCGTTCTACAACGAGGGAGGCCGGATGCACATCAAGCTCGACGACGACGATGACAACAGCAAGGGCAAGAGCGAAGACAGTGAGGGCGAGGGCGAGGGTGGAAGCAAGGCTGCTGAGGCGGGGCCGACAGGAGCAAAGGCCAAGACAGGCAAGGCGGCGTCGCGACAGTCACGCTGGGCCAACTCGGACATCGAGGGCATGGAGGAGCTGTATGGTGGCATCGAGAAAGTGCTCAACAACCTCTCGCGCTACACCCACGCGCGGCCGTTCCTCAAGCGAGTCCGCGAAATCGACGCGCCGGGCTACTTTGACATCATCAAAACCCCCATGGACATCGAGACCATGTCGCGGAAGCTCGACAAGGGTGTGTATCAGTCCAAGGCGGACTTTGTGGCCGACCTCGACCTCATGTTTGCCAACTGCCTCGAGTACAACACCGATCCGACGCTCAAGATCCGGGCCGACCTCGCCAAAACCCAGGCTCGGACAGAGGTCCAGCTCGCCAAAGTGCCCGATGTCCGGCTCCGGCCACGCGCAGTTCCAACACCGCCGCCGCCGGAGCTTGACGACGACGACCTCGTGCCGGACGAATCGCTGCCGCGGCTCACTCGCGACTGGCGCGTGTCAACCCGCCACGCCCGTGCCCGTGCCCTTGCCTACACACTCGAGCAGCGCGAGCTCCCGTTCGAGTCACGTGAGGCGCTCATCCGCGCTCCGATTGCAGGCTACGCGTTCATGGCCGAGAGCCCCGTCGACCCCGCCGCACTCGCCGCCTTTCCGGAGCTGGCCGCCGTCGACGTCTTCCCTGCCCTTCGCGGCGCCGCCGAGCTCGACGAGCGGCCGCCGCAAGCTGCGCCGAGCGTGTGGCACCCGCCGCCGATCCCTGCCAACGACGTGACGCGCTCGATTGCGCTTGTTGACTCGGTCCGCTCCCAGCAAGGCAAGCTTGTCCGCCAGCTGTACATGCTCCGCAACGAGAAGCCGCCTGTCGACGACGTGCCTGCGCTTCGGCCTGCGGCACACGCCAAACTCCCATCGCTGGCGCTCGACGCGCCGCTCTCGACGCCGGCCGCCGCTGCGGTGTCTGCACGGCTATCGCCGGCCCTCGCGCGCACACTCACCGAGCAGTCGCTGGTGCTGCTGGCGGCGCGTGTTGGTTTTGAAGCCGTCGACAAGTCTGCGCTGGCGCTGCTTGCCGACGTGGTTGGCTCGTTCATGGGCAAGGCGGCGCGAATCATGCGGACGCTCCGCGATGCTCATGGGCGCTCGGTCGACGACGCTCACCTCCTTCCGCTCGCCTTTCGCGTCATGCAAGGCCCGGATCCCGAGTCGCTGGTCATGTTCCGGACCGAGACTAAGCTCTACACCGCGCGGCTCGAGTCGGCATCCAACGTCTTGCGGACAACCTACCGCAGCATCCTCGCCGACCCGACTGCAGCGCTACAGGCCGACCTCGAGACAGACTCACTTGTCTCCGGCTTTTTCGCCCGCGGCCTCGACGTCGACGTGCTCGGCCTCGGGCCCGAAGCGGCGGCCATGGTCCACGCCATCCTCCGCTCGCAGCCGATGGCCTCGGTCCGGCTCACCGAACCGCCGCCGGTCAAGGCCACGTCTGCAGAGCGCTTGGCCGACTTTGGCCTCTCTGCACCGCCGCCGCTGCCTGAGCTCGACCCGTCGGCACACCCGCCGCTGCTGGCAAATGCTCTGGCATCCGCACTGGACGCTGCCGCGCCGTCGCGCTCGTCGCGCAAGCGCAAACGCTCGGCCTCCAAGCCTGCTCCGCCGTCGTCGCCGCTCGACCGCGACGCCGACGACGACTCGGACTTTGTCGAAGACATGCCCGGAACCCCGAGCGAGCCTGCGACCAAGAAGAAGAAGACCGCCGCTGCTGCCGCGTCGGCCCGCGCTGCTTCCACGCCTTCGCGCCGATCGCGCCGTCGCTGACTGCCGCCGCCGTCTTAAACTGGTCGTAGAGCCCCTCGTCTCTCCCCTCTCTCCCCCCCTCACACCTCTGCCGTGGGAAGAGCATACTCGCCATTTCGCTTGCATTCGCCCAGCGTACCACTCGAGCAGCCAGTTTCAGCCTCGTCCGCCTTATGAGCTCGGTCCCGTCCCAGCTCTGGGTCGACGTCTGCGCCAACTTGAGCAACCGCGAGTTTGCCGACGACCTCGACGATGTGGTGGCGGCTGCAGGTATGTTTGGCGGGAAACTAGTGAACGTCGGGAGTGACACTACTCGTTTGATGGTGATGGGGCGTGTACTGATTACTTGAGCTGGGAGCCGTTGCGTGCTGGTGCGTGTGTGGGTGGGTGTGTAGTCGAGGTGGGTGTTACCGGCGTGGTCATGCCGGCGTCGGACCTGGCCGACGCGCGGCGGATCGAGGCCATCGCAGGGTCGCTGCCTAATGAGATGTGGTGCGCGACCCCGGTCGGAGTCCACCCGTGGGCGGTGAGCGAGGAGCTGCTGGCAAGCGATGGGAGTGGTGATCTCGATGCGGGCTGTGCGAGCGAGATGATCGAGCTGGTGACCGGCGCCGCGAGCTCGCGGAGCGCGTGGATCGGCGAGATCGGGCTTGACTACTGCGACGGATGTCCGGCGGATCGAGAGGTCCAGCGTCGCGCCTTTCGGGCGCAGCTGAGACTGGCATTTACCCACGGGTGGCGGGTGTACTTGCACTGCCGGGATGCGTTTGATGACTTTGTGGCCGACCTGAGCGACGAGGCGAAGGCGGCCGGCGTGCCGATCTCGGGCATCCTACACTGCTTCACCGGATCGTCGACTCAGGCGGCGGCGCTGGTCGATCTCGGCCTGCACATCGGAGTGACCGGCATGGCGACGGCTAAAGGCCGCCTTGGCCGCGAGCTACGCGAGGCAATCGTTGCTGCGGTCCCGCTTACCTCGCTGATGGTGGAGACCGACGCGCCATGGCTCCTGCCGCGAATCAAGAGCGTACAAAAGGCCGCCAAAGACGGCAAGCGCAACGAGCCGCGGTTTCTACCGGCGCTGGCGGCACCGCTGGCGGCGGCGTACGGGGTGGCGCTCGACGAGTTTGCGCGACAGACGACAGCCAACGCCGAGGCGCTATTCCGGCGATGATCACGGGAGCTTGCCGCGTCGAAGGGGTGCCGGTCGTGCGTTCTTGGTCAGCCGCGATGCGCCAGCACCGCTCCCAGCCGAGAATTGCGAGCGCTTGGCAGCCTTCTTGGCCCGCTTGGCGGCGCGCGAGCCCGAGCCCGCCACAAAGTTCTGCCATGATGTGATGCGGGCGCTGGCGACAGCCTCGGCAGCTTTTTTTCGTGCTTTCGTCGGAGGCTGCGGACGCGCGCTGCCTTGCGCTCGCGGACAGCCGGTGGATCGGTCGGCAGAGGCTCGAGCTCGGGCGGGACAACAAACGGCGAGGCGGTGGCGGCGGTGCTCTCGCTCCGCTTCTTGCGCTTGCGCGAAGACTTGGTCCCCGCAGCCTCGGCCATGGCCGCAGCCTGGCTCTCCCCCACCGTCCGGAGCGACTCGGGCGGAAGCCTGACCTTTTCGGATCCGTAGCCCGGATAGTGGACAAGATACAGTCCATCTGCAAAGTCCTCCACCACCGCCGTGTACCACTTGCCGTCTGTCGGGTAAAGGGCCGACACGGTCTCTCCAGGCCCAAATCGCCTTGCCACGGTGGCCAGCAGCGGATCAAACTTGTCCTTGGGGTGGGGTGGGGCAACGGGTGCGGGTGCGGGTGCGGGCGCAGGAGGGACAAGGGCAGGGGCGGCCGCCGAGGGGGCGGCTTCAGGGGCGGGCACGGGTACAGGGGAGGCGGCCGGTGGGTCGACAGCGGCGGGTGGTGCGGGGACGGCGGTATGCTCCACAGCAGCAAGTAGCTCCTTGGTGGTCGTGCTGTGTGGGTGAAGGTAGTGTGCATGAGTACAGTGGGGAGGGGGGGGGGCGACTCGGGCAGGGGGGAAGGGGGACACGGGGGCGCAGCGGTACGTACATGAGCTCATCCATCTCGGAGACGAGGGCCTGCATCTCATCGTCAGTGGGATCGGCTGCCACAGCGGCAGCTAGTTCCGCACGTTGCGCCTCGTGCTCGGCAAGCTGGGCACGAAGGGCCTCGGGGCTTTCGTCGTCCATGGCAGGCTGGAGAGGAGTGGGTGGCGTGCCGGTGGCGGCGATGCTGGCGGTGCCGGGCGGGAGCGCAGCGGGCGGCGGGCGGCATCATTTAGGAAGGACGGGACCAGGTCGTGATCTTGTTGCGGTGATCAACGTAGAAGACCTGGCCATTGGGTCGCGCTTCTCCTCCCAGAAAGGCGGAAGCGGGGCCTGCGTGCAGGCGGCCCTCTGCTCGTACTCGGGCGGAAGTCGCCAGTGCTTCTCGCCGGTGGTGTGGTCTACGTAGTACTGTCGCCCGTCGTCGGCGCGCATCTCCTCCCAAAACGGCGGCAGCTTGTCGAGCGACTCAGCCGATCCGAGCGTTGGTGGGCTGGGCATACTTGTGGTGCCTCCGTGCCTAGCTTGAGCCATGACGCGCTCCAATCCGACAACAGCGTCGGTGTTGTGCGGCTCGATCGAGACAGCAGCCACGTAGTCGACCATGGCGTCATCGAATCGCTTCTGCGCCTCGGCCACCTGCCCACGAATCACGAGCGCGTCGACGTACTCTTCACGTTCGCTGAGCACTGCATCAAGTTCGCGGTGCGCGAGTGAGTAAGAGCTGCGCGCCAAGTAAACCCGCGCTGCAAGGATCCGCGCCCGATGGACAAACTCGCGCGGAATCGTGCTGTCGGTCACCGCCAGCTCCATCACCGTCTCAAGAGCACCCATGGCGTCGGCGTATCTCTCTGCAGCCAAATCAATCTCGGCCGCGTTGTACAAGCCCTGCGCGAGCGCATACGTCGAGTCGGCAGGCGCCGCAGCAGTGGGTACACCCGCGGGTCCACCGACGACAAACGTCGGCTGCGGCGCTGGCCGTGCATCAGCAGCCGCTGGCACAGTCGACGCTCCTGGCTCCGGCAGTAAGTCATACGGCGGCAGGTAGTTCGGCGGCGGGCCTAGCGGAGGGCCTCCCGGTGGCGGTGCAGATGCCGGTGGTGCAGATGCCGGTGGTGCAGATGCCGGCGGTGCAGATGCCGGCGGTGCAGATGCCGGCGGTGCTGCACCGGGCTGCTCCGAATCTTCAAACTGCAGCAGCGGCATCGAGGACAGTGGCACGTATCCGGGTGCTTGAAGGGGAACATCCATCTGGACGCCAGGCACGTGCGACGGCTCGGGCCCGCGGGCAGTTGAGAAGAGGCCAGGTAACGGGTCGAGGACGAGCTGACCAACCAGCGTGCCAACGACCTGCGACTGCCCGCTCGAGCTCATGCGAACTTCCACTTTGATGTCGGCCGACGCCGGCGGGGACGCCAACGAGTCGTCCGTCCGCGCGTAACCTGTGTCAGCGTAGGCCAGCGAGAACGGGATGAAAGCTACGCCCTCGACGGTCGACGAGAGCCTACCTTTGCGGCGGATGGTAATGGTGAGGCCGCGATGGACAAGATCGGCGCGAGTTAACACCGCATCGAGGCGGACAGGAAAGTTCCACGACGGATGCTCGGCCGCCGCGGTGGCCGACGAGGTCAGACTCGCCGAGCCGTGTTCTGTGCCTGCGAGCACGCCGCCGAACCACGACATGACAGCCACACACTTGATGGGCACCGGCTCGTCAGTGTTGCGGATAAAGTTGAGGTTGTTAAGCCGAATGGACACCCGCGGAGCGAGCGAGATCTCCATGGCGACGGTGACCACAGCTCCCGAGTCGAGCACCAGCTCGTGGTGATGCGGGAGAGACAGAGCGTTGGCCAGCGAGAGTGAAACCATACCACATTGTCGAGGCACCCCGATCATCCTGGCCTTTGTCATCAACTCGATCTTCAGCACCATGTCAGCCAGACTCGCCCCCAGGCTCGGTGCATACTCGATGGCCTGTTCCCATCCGTCGAACGTCGCACTGTTCGTCACATCAGCCTCGGCGGTGGGTGTTCTTACCACCATCTGGCCACCGCCCACGCCAAAGCGAAGGAATGGGGTGGGGCATGGCGAGGGCGGAAGGACCACAGCCGCACTGTGGAAATGTATCACAAACGGAGGGCGGTCCATGACTGGCCGGTGGGGGAGTGGAGTGAGAGCTGGGAAGTGTGCCGGCAGGGCTGTGGTGCGCTGGTCCCGGCGCTGCCCACAGCCGCATGCGCTACTGCCGAACATCGGCATGGATCGTGATGTTACCTTTAACCTACCGTTCGCCTCGCCCACTGCATTGAAGACACTGCTGAGCCCGGCGTCCTTGATCCCGCGGCGCTGCGGCCCAGGCCAGTTCACCACCGCATGCAGCGATGTCAACGCACCGGCATCTACCAGCGCTCCTTGGCAGCACGCCGATCCTCGATGGCCGACCGGTTCTTGACGCGGTTGCGGCGCTTGAACCGCGCCTTCTGGCGCTGCTGGCGCTTGAGCCGCGAGCGGACAGCGGAAGTGTCCTTCTTGGGATCGTACTCTTTCTTCCGGCGGCGGCGGCGACGACGGGTGCCGGACTGCTCCGCACCCTCGGCAGCCTCGGCATCGACCTCTGGTGCGACCTCGGAGCTTCGATTGTCGCCATCGACATCGCCGTCGCTGTTGCCGTACTCGCTCTCGCCTTGACCCTCACCAGAGCCAGTTGTTGGCTCGGCGGCGTCGCTCTCGTTTCCGCTGCTTGCGCCGTTGACGGCGCTGGCGGCAGCACCGCCGTGGGCCTCGTGGTGCTGGTCCAGCTCGGACGCCTCGTGGTTGTAGCCCGAGGCCTGGATAGCAACGTCGAGGTCGGAGACGCGGACAATGTCGGCGAGGTCCGGCGGAGGCACGTCGGCCTCGTACTTGAGCTTGGAGCGGAGGAAGCGGACGACGCCGTGGACGTCGCGGTCAAAGTACATCTCAGCATCCGGGTGGTTGGTGGAGACGATCTGCGGAAAGTCGATGACAACAATGTCAGACTCGTCGGCGGTGATCATAATGTTGAACTCGTTGAAGTCGCCATGGATGACTCCGTGCTCAGCAAACTTGACAACCATGGCTAGCAGACGCTCGTAGAGCAGTGCTGGCTCGTCAACAACTCGGACCTGCGAGAGCGGTGAGCCCTCGATGAGCGACATGACGACGCAGTGCCGGTTGTTCGCGATGGGGTCCGGGACCGGAAAGCCGGCAGTGTGCAGCGCAGACATGTAGTCAAACTCGCGCTTGGCGCTCAGCCGCGAGAGGTAGAGCCACGAGGCGTGGCTCCGGTTGCCGTGATAGTCACGGTTGTTCTTGATGGTCCGAAACGAGGTCCGCCCCAGCCGATGCAGCTTGAGCACCATCTGCTCGCCGGCCTCGTTGGCACAGAGGAAGATGTCCGACTCCTTACCGACTCCGACCTGATGCCCGACCGAGGCCACCTCCCCGGCCTTGAGCAGCGCCCGCAATGCCAGAAAGTCGTAGCCGAGAAAGGTGATCTTATATCCATCATATCCACGCTGCTCGTGATGAACGAGCTTGTGCTTGGCGAGCGTCCCGAGCAGCTTGTACACGCCGCCGTGCTTGAGCCCCGAAATAGACGAGATGAGCTCAGTCGGAACATACTACACCACAACAGCCACACGTCGACCATGCCCGTAAGTTGCTCCGCTTGTCTCTCCCTTCTCCATACCCATGCCCCGGCCATTCCTACACACGACCTGCCTTCCATCCTGGGACATCCCGCGACTCGGTCGTCGACGGCATGGTGGGGACAGCCATGGCTACCACCACGCACCCCCACACCCCATCATCGTACCTGGTGGTTCTTCATGCCCATCTCTACCGCTGTCAGGACTCGGAACTCCTTTTTCGTGATGTACCGCATCGCAGTCACGTCGAGCTTCATGTTGGGCCGTCGTGAGCCGAAGTGGGGTGGACGAGTCTGGCCGGTCCAGCCGAGGCTGGCCACCGGTGGGGTGGGGCACGACCACGCACCTCACCGTCACCCAGATACCATCACCATGGGTTTTGCCAAGACCGTAGCTGTGGTGAGCTTGACACTGGTTCTGGCTTATGCGATCCGCCGGCTGGCTGACTCCCGCCAGGCGACCATCCATGTCGTACGCAAGGGCGACGAGGTGGGCCAGGTCGTCACCACCCGCCTCAACTCGTTCCGCTCCGTCATCGACGCTGGCGACTTTGATGGTTATCGCAATCACGTGCTGCGGGTCCTTAGCTACGCGCTGCACTTTCTCGGCGGGCACGGCCGCGTCGATGCGCGAACCTCGGAGCTGGCCGCCATCGCGCTTGTCTACCACGACATCGGCCTGTGGACCGACGCCCGCCTCGACTACGTCGTCCCCTCGGGCCATCGCGCTGCCGACGAGCTTGAGGGCGAACTGACCGAGGACGAGCTGGCCATGGTTGTCGACGCCATTGTGTATCACCACAAGATCACTCCGTTTGACGGCAAGGATGAGGCGCTCGATCCGGAGCACGTCGCCTTTGTCGACGCCATCCGCAAGGCTGACTGGATCGACGCCACCATGGGCACAGTTCACCACGGCATGGCCCGCGCAGACATTGACCGCGTTTACGCCGTCCACCCACCGGCAGGCTTCTACACCACGCTTGCAGCGATCGGCCCGCGGCTGTATGGCTACAACGTTCCGCGCATTATGTGGGAGCTGGCCCAGATCGTGTACCTCTAGCCGTCGGGCGGGCCGGACTCGCCGTCGGCCACAGTGCCCCACCGCCTGCTGCCGCGAAGCGAGGTCCACACCACGTTCCTAGCCAGCTTGTAGCCCTCGAGCGCAAAGTAACCATCGTAAAAGTGCGCAATCGGTGCGCCAATAAGTGTCGTCGACACGCCGAGTGCCGCCATAAAACCAAAGCCCAACAGGTGCATGCCGAGTGCAGCCACAGTTGCCGAGCTCGTGTCATCGCCGACCACCACATCTATCAGAAGCCACACACCTCGCCATCCAGTCAGCGAGATGATGCCCATGACATACGTCCGCAACGCGAGCAGAGCCACCTCAGACATTGACATCGCTCCAATCACCGGCACGGCATGGGATGAGCTCTCCGACCGCTCGCTCGGCAGCTCGCTCCCGCTCCCAGTCGACCCGCCACTCCCACGGCGCTCCAACACGTCGGCAATCCATGGATCAATCAGATACAGTGCCACGCCAAGCACAAACGACATGACGAGGCATATTGTACCAGACTTGGCCTTGCTCTTCGGCTCGAGGTGGAGATCGAGAAGCACCCATCCACCACTGCATTGCCCCTCGCATGATGATGAGTTTCCCCCTCCCCCTCCCCTCCCCCGCCCCCTCTCGCCACCCCCCGACTCGCCGACCTACCGCCAAAAGCAGACAGTCCCTACGCCCAATGCCGCAAAGGTGGCAAGCCATGGAAGAAACGCCCCCATTTCCCACGACACCGCCCGATCTGCCCCTCCTCTTCCGGCTGCCGTCAAGTCCTCCCCGACTCCGTTCCCCCCCCCCCTCCCTCGCTCGGCCAAACTGTCGAGCTGAGCAGTTGGCTGCTGCTCCCCCTGCCAACGCTCTCCCCCTCTGCCCACGCGCGCACGTGCCGGTTGTCCCATCCCAAACATCACCCACTACCAGCTGGTCATCCCTATCCACCTCTGCCGCACTACGACCATATCGCAGCCTCGACCTCCGGGTACTTGCATGCCTCGAGCAAGCTGCTTGTCATCGCAGCTGTGCCCATCCCCCTACCCGACTTGGGGTTGGCCAACCCCCCCCCCCCC
>NW_013657675.1:100388-117213 GCF_000142905.1 Thecamonas trahens ATCC 50062 | reverse complement strand
CCAGGTGGCCAATTCGCCGGATCGTGTTACCCCCCCCCCCCCCCCCCACCTCGACTCCACCTTCCTCACCCTGCCTGCCGCCATGTCCCGCTTCCAGCCCCGCTCCCGGCCCATGCAGATGCTGCGGTCTTCAGTCGGTCAGTCTACACTCATGCTGCTCACGTCTGGTGCTGCCTCGGCTGCCGCCTGGGGCCTGGGCCACCTTTCGATCCCGCTCGCTGCTGGCGCTGCTGCGGTCGGTGCCGGTCTCGCGTATCTTGTCGGTCGTGGGCGCCGGGCGACGGCACTCGACTCGGCCGATCTCCGCCACAAGACGGTAGTGGTTACCGGAGCAAACACCGGCATCGGGCTGGAGACGTGCAAGGCGTTGATCTCGGTCGGCGCGCACGTCATCATGGTCTGTCGGACTGCCCAGCGCGGCGTGCTGGCCAAAGAGACTGTTGTTGCCGCAGCTCGGCTCGGCGGCTCGGCTGAGCTTGTGGTCATGGATCTGGCCGATCTGGCGTCGGTCCAGGCCGCCGTCGAGACGATTTCCGACCTGGGCGTCTCTATCTCCATTCTCATCAACAACGCCGGTATCATGATGTGCCCGTGGGGCACCACCGTCCAGGGCCACGAGACCCAGTGGGGCGTCAACCACCTCGGCCACATGTGGTTCACCCTTGGCCTTCTCGACAACATCTCCCAGGCTGGCGGCCGCATCGTCAACGTTGCGTCCAGCGCCCATGGCTTTGACTCCACTCCGCTACCGATCACCAGCGCCGCTGACTATGACCGCGTCCGTGCCTACGGCCGTTCCAAGATCGCCAACATCCTCTTCACCCGCCTGCTCAACGCCAAGCTGGTCTCCGCCAACTCTGCCGCCCGCGCCTACTCGCTCCACCCGGGCGCCGTCAACTCAGAGCTCCTCCGCCACAACACTGTTCTCGCTGCTGTCACTGCCCCGCTCCGCGCCATCGTCTTCCAGAACACTTGGCAGGGAGCCCAGACCTCGCTATACTGCGCCCTCGACGACGATGCCGAGCCTGGCGAGTACCACGCCGAGTGCCGCCCGGCTCCGACCACCGCCGCAGCCCTCGACATGGACGCAGCCGCCGCACTCTGGGCCTACTCGCTCACCGCCGCCGAGTCCTCGCGCTTTCCCATGCCCGACCCGGACGCCATCGAGCTTTAACAGCCGATCACCCCATCAAACGCTCGCATGTTATTCCTTGTGGTGGACATGAGTGTACACCCGCGCTGTCGCTCCGTCCTTGGCATCACCTTCGTAGTCGCCAACGCAATCGCCGTCCTCCGCCACAGAGTGGAGAATCCACTTGGTCGTCAGGAGCCCCTTGACCCCCACAGGTCCGCGCGCATGGATCCGCCCGGTCGAGATCCCCACTTCGGCCCCGAGCCCGAACCGCGTCCCGTCTGCAAACCGCGTCGATGTGTTGACAAACACGCACGCTGCATCCACCTGCGCCACAAACATGTCTGCCGTGTCCGTGTTGTTCGTCACAATCGACTCGGTGTGGCCGGACCCAAACTGGTTGATGTGCTCCACGGCGTCTTCCAGCGAGTCCACAACCTCCAGCGAGAGCGCGAGGCTCCCATATTCGGTGTCAAAGTGTGCGTCCGCCGACGAGACCAGGCCCGCTGCAGCAGCCCGCGGGCCGCCGTGGATCTTGACTCCGGCAGCCGCGAGTGCACGGAGCACCGCCGTCGCCACATCCGGGTTCTCCAGTGTCGCCTTGTGCAGCAGCAGCGTCTCCACAGCGTTGCATGCCGCAGGGTACGAAGTCTTGGCATCGAGCGCCACACGGACAGCCATCTCCTGGTCGGCGTCAGCGTCGATGTAAAGGTGGCACACGCCCTCGGCGTGTCCGAGCACAGGAATCGCGGTCGAGTCCTGGATGTACTTGACGAGCTTGCCGGAGCCACGCGGGATGACCAGGTCAATGTCATGCTGCAACTCGAGCAGGTCCGCAATCGCTGCCCGCGAGTGGACAAGCGCAATCGTGCTGCCGGGCACAGCGCCGCTCGACCCCTCTCGATGGCGCGTGCCACCAGCGAGTGAAGCAGCACGTTCGAGTGCCGTGCCTCCGACCCGCCCTTGAGCACCAGCCCGTTGCCGGACCGGATCGCGAGTGCCGCAATCTGCGGCAGGCAGTCGGGCCGCGACTCAAAGATGACGAGCAGGACTCCGATCGGAACAGAGATCTGCTCCAGCTCGAGGCTGTTCGAGAGCGACGTCGCGCTTACCTGTTTGCCGAGCGGGTCACACTGGCGCGCGAGCTCACGCACGCCGCCAATCACGCTGGCAAGCTTGCCCGGAGTCAGCTTGAGCCGCTTCAGCAGCGGGCCGTCGAGGCCAGACTCGGCAGCAGCCGCCAGATCGCGCTTGTTGGCAAGCATCAGCTCTGCCTCCGACTCCTCCATCAGGTCCGCCAGCCGCTCAAGGATGCTGGCGCGGGTAGCCGCCGGAGCGGTGGCGAGCGCGCGGCCGCCAACACGGGCAGCGCGGGCAATGGCGGAGGGACCGCGTGGCGTCGAAGGTCCCGAGCCGAGCCCGGAAGCCTCGGCCTCGGCCACGGCCTCGGCCTCGAGGCGGGCCTCCTCGGCGGCAGTCACAAACACAGTGCCAACGTCTTCACCGGCAAGCAGCTGGGTGATGCATCCAGGCACGTAGCCGGAGAGGATGGCGACCGCGTCGGGGCCGTTCACGCCCTCGGTCGAGAACGGGCCGCCATCGAGCGCCACCATCGCAGCGTGCAGCTTGGCCCGCATCCCGCCACGCCCGTTCGTCGAGTTGGCTCCAATTTGCGCCTGTGCGTGGATCCGCGAGTAGAGCGAGATCCGCTGTGCACCCGGCTCCGACGGCGCCATGGTGTAGAGGCCGTCGACGTCCGAGAGGAAGAGGACGAGATCGGCCTCGATCTCGCGGGCAACCAACGCCGCGAGCATGTCATTGTCGCGGAACGAGCATTCGCCAGCGCCGTCTTCGGTGAGACCGGGCCACTGGCCGAGACTGCATCGTTCTCGTTGATGATGGGCATGAGGCCGCAAGCGAGCATGGTCTCCAGCGACGACCGCATGTTGGCGCGCGCCTCGGGGTGGGCAAACTCAGTCGAGGTGACCAGCAGCTGGGCCACCGCCACGTTGTGGGTGGCAAACAGCGTGTCGTAGAGCGACATCAGACCAAGCTGGCCCGCCGCGGCGCACGCCGCCGAGTACGAGGTCTGCTTGCGGCCAAGCGCCTCGACGAGCTTGCTCTCAGTCCACTTGCCGGAAAGATGCGCCGACATCGAGGCCTGGGCCATCAGCTGGCGGCGGAGCATGTTGCGGCCGACGCCAACCGAGCCCGACGAGACAAAAAGGACTTCTTTGCCAGTCGCGGTCAGCTCGGCAATCTGCTCGACAAGGCCGCCGAGGCGGGTCAGCGACGGGAGGCCATCGTCCTTGGACACGACCGACGTGCCGGCCTTGATCACAATGCGCTTGGCAGACGCAAGCCGCGCCCGCAACGCCTTGGTTTGCATCGCCATGCCTACTTCGACTTGGGGGTCGGGCGATGAGGTTGGGTGCTTCGCTCCGCCACCGCGTTGGCCGCACGGGATGGCGGCCTGTTTTAAGCCGCCCAATGTTTCGTCCACGTGGAAATGACGTAGGCGGTGACGGAGGCATGAAAACACACAAAAGCGCGCGGAAATTGAGCGCATACAAAAAGTACCGCCCTCAACATGGATGCCCGACATACCCGTACCAAGCTGCAACGTCGATGCCCTTGATCACACACCCGTGTCCGTGTACTGGCCCATACCCCCCGGGGAGTCGGTGCGGGTGGCGGAGGTGAATGCCGTCCAAGATCCGCCGCTCGCCGGTCACCCCCGCACCACCCACACCCTCGCCCAACCCACGCCCACGCCCACACCGTGCACCATGGCTCCATACTCCACCCGTCTCACCGTAACAGCATGCTGAGGACGTTTGCTACTCTGACGGCCAAGGCGGCGCGGCAGGGCTCGACGCTGGCCCGCAAGGTGCTCGAGCCGGCGGGCGAGCACAAGGCCACTATCGTGTGGCTCCATGGCCTCGGCGACTCACCTGATGGCTTTGCGCCGCTGTTCCAGGCGACACAGCTGTTCGGCGAGTCCAAGCTTGGCGAGCACATCCGGGTGGTCCTCCCGGACGCGCCGGAGCGACCGATCACCGTCAACGGTGGCATGGTCATGCCTGGCTGGTATGACATTGCCTCGCTCGACCGCATCGGCGCCGACGGGCCCGAGGCTGCCGAGGACGTCGAGGGCATCGCTGCGTCGGCGCAGGACATCATTGAGCTGGTGGCCGAAGAGCGGGCGCTACTGCGGTCGGGCCTCGACGCTGATCTGGCCAATGATGGTCAGCGGCTGCCGATTGTGCTCGGCGGCTTCTCTCAGGGCGGCGCCATGGCGCTGTACGCGGCGCTGCGGGCCGAGCTCGGCCTCGCCGGCCTGGTCTGCTGGTCGTCGTACGTTCTTGCTGCCACCGAGTCGGTCGAGCTTGCGACGGCTAGCTCTGCAGCCTCGCTTCCGCCGCTCCTCATCCACCACGGCCGCGAGGATCCGATGGTCCCGCTTGCGTGGGCCAAGCCCGGCTGGGACCGCATCCGTGCCGCCTGGCCGGAGCTCTCTGGCTCGGACCTAGTCGAGTGGGACGGCCTCGGGCACTCTGTCGACATCGACCAAGTCGTTGCCCTCGACAAGTGGCTGGCCCACATCTTTCCGCTGTCGCGCCAGCTGTGAGTCAAAAGCCTTGATGTGTTATTGTTTGAACGACGCCCCGCCAAGAGACACCGCCGATCGATGAACGCTGCTACGGCTGGCACTGTGGTTGGCATCACGGTCTGCCTGGCTTGGGCGGGGCCCGAGGCACAAGTCGAGCCTGGAGGTGGTCCTCATGCTGCGGCGGCGCATGCGGTTCGTGCGAGTGCGCGGTCGACGACGAGGCTCTCGGCACAAAGACAATACCCATCCGGGCGGCGGTCGTTCGTGCGATCATGGCGGCGGCCACGGCGGCGCCTACAACCATGGCGCCTTCAGCGTACATAAGCTTGGACATGGTGAGGTGATGGTCTGCTGCGTGGTCAAGAAAAGGAGCGCGAACAAAGAATGATTGCAAGCAACGTGAAATCGGGTCCGGTTTTAGCAACATCTGGCCCGCACACATCCAGCGCGACCCACACATCCAGCGCGGCCCACACACATCCAGCGCGGCCCACACACATCAACCATAGACATGAACTTGGTAGGGAGCTAGAGACTCTGGATGGTGCTCCAGACTCGTGACCATCGCCATCAGGCGTGCGTGCGCGTCGTCGGCGAGTTGGGAATGACACGGGCGCGCAGGTGGTCCTCGTGCTGCGGCGCCGAAGGCTCAAACGAGTGCGGCGCGGCCGAGATGGAAAAGCCGCCTGCGCCAGACATCAGCCGATGGCGCGACGATGCAGCCAAGAGGCCGCGGACGACAAGCGCGGTGCCAAAAGCGGTACCCACCATCATGACAGGAACGCCGATACGAGCCGACATTGTTGCGTGTTGCGTGCTGCTCGCTGCTTGCTCCGAGATTAGCTGCTGTAAAAAAAGCGTGCGTGAAGAGAAGCGTGGACACCACAAGCGTCGAGGCCGGCCGCGTACGTCTCAGAGTGTGCCGAGGAGTCCGGATGGGGCGATGGCGTCACACGCCGTAGACAACTGACTCGATGGCGAGCAGGACGGCGTAGCAGATGGCGTTGGTCGACGACCAGACGGTGACGAGCCAGGCCATGGCGGGGAGAAACGACGCGCCGTCGGCAATGTGCAGCAGGGCGAAGGGGACGTCCGTCCAGCACTCGTGGGTGAGGTTGATGTTGAGCATGAGCGGCGGCCGCGAGGGATACACAATAGAGAACGGGGCCAGGAGCCGCGTGGCTCCGCCCTCGACCACCAGCACCACGATCGAGAGCGCAAAGGTGCCCGGCGGAAAACCAGTCTGCGCCTCGCCAAGCATCCACAGCGCGAGCGGGATAAAGGCGAGGTGATGACCGGAGGTGGCGCGCTGGACCCATCCGGTGGTGGGCCAGATGAGATACTTTGCCACGCCGATGGGAAAGGAGCCCGTGATGACGTAGGCCGCAATGTCGACATACCACATGACCTGATCGACCGCCACCGAGACGACAGCGCCAGCGAGCAGCAAGGCGTTTCCGGTGGCTCCGGCAAGGGCGCCAAGAACGAGCGCCACGTTGCAGCCCCACATGAACTCATACAGCACCACCGAGCCCTTGGTCACCAGCCTCGAGCCGAGGAGAACAGCCAAATACGCCACCAGTCCCTTGCACACGCCCGGCCAGTAGCCTAGCTCGTAGCCCGTCACACCTTGGTCGCCTCCGCTGTCGCCTCTGCCGCCACTCGCTGTGCCACCTAGCCACACGCTCGCCCACCACGACGCAGGCACGACAGCCAGGTAGTACACCACACACGCCACCAGTGGATGGGCCCATCCAATGTGCTTGGCATCGCCCTGTGACGCCACCAGCCATCGCAGACCCGTCGCCATCGATGTCACGAAGTGGCGCAGAGTGCAGTGTTGCCGTTGTTGGCCACGTCTTCACGAGCGGTCGGCCTGTGGCGGCAGCCAGCGCGGGGTGCACAAGCTGTGTATCTTTGGCTACGGATGGTCTGGAGAGAGCGCAGGCGCCGTGGCGGCGCTGATGGCTTTGGCCATGGCCTTGTAGTAGGCGATGCGTGAGGAGACCTCGTCAGAGAGGGTGACCACGGGGCGCGCGGCCGAAGGCGCAGGAGCGGCGGCCGAGGCGGATGCGTCGGATGCGTCAAAGTCGAGCCGCTTGCGGGTGGCCGGGGGTGGGCCCGGGGTGCGGACTGCGGCCGAGGCGCGGAGCACCATGGGCGATGGCCGCGGGGCCGAGTCGGGCGGCCCGCGGGAGGTCGGCATGGCGCCGCGGCGGATGGCCTTCAGGATGCGAACGACGGTGCGGGCCTGGGCTTTCGTGCTGGGCGAGAGCGCGTTGGCCTCGACGGCGCGAGTAGAGTGGAAGACCTCGATGCGGGCCAGGGCATCGTCAGCGGCGAGGCCATAGACGAGACCCAGTGCAATGGCAGCGACCATGCCGGAGAGGCCGTGGCCGTCGTCGCAGTGGATGTAGACGGCGGCGCCGGTTCGCAACACGTTGAGCAGAGCCTGTAGAGCGGCGACGACCTGTGCATCGGACGCGTCGGCATCCATTTTCACCGCGTGGACGGCGACGCCATCATCGCTCAGCTCGAGCTCGTCGGCATGGTCGCGAGCGAGCCGGTGCAAGCCCGCCGCGTAAGCGGGCGTCGCGCCGCTGCCAAGCGCCACAAAGCCGGTCACACCTGCACGGAGGAGCGCGAGGAGCGCGGCACCGCCAGAGTGCGGCGGAGTGGCGCCTGTGACGAGTAGACCGGGCACAACCCAGTTGCAGTCAGCGTTGGGACCCTGATGGACCGAGACCCGTGTCTTGTCAATTGGCTCGAGCCGTGGGACATGCTGCTCGTAGAGGACCAGCGCGAGGCCGGCGTAAGCAAGGAGCTGATGCCCGAGGTCGAGCAGTGCCTGCGCCTGACTCGATCTCTGCAGCAATGTGTCGAGAGGCATGCTCGGCAGTGCGTAGCCGCCCCAGCGGGCGCCAAGTAGCGCACCAACAATTGGTGCGTTGACCGCGGCGTCGCCGCCAAGGAGCAGCGTGGAGGCCAGGCCGTCTGCGTAGCTTGCGCCGTCAAGCACGAGGCGGAGTCCGTGGACCAGCGGCAGCTTGATGGACGAGAACTTGCGGCGGTCTTTGTCTTGCAGCGGCTCGCCATCGGCAACCTCACGAAGCCAGGCCCGGACCTTGGTGTGAGCGTGGACGCGGGCCCAGTTGATAGCGGCAGCGAGGGCGGCGGCCGGCTTTCCGGTCCGTACCAGCGCGGCGACCACAATGGCAAAGACCGCGCCGGCGTCGCGACAGAGAGGCGCCGGATGTGTGATGCCGACCACAGCCGACGCCGCAAGACCGAGCAGATTCGCTGGCAAGTCGTAGCCCCAGAGCGCCAGCGGGAGGACCCGGATGTAGGCCGACGCGGTCTTGGGTGCTTTGCGGAACACGGTGTCGACGGTGACGAGCGTGTTGACGTCGCCAAAGCTCCCGTCAGTAGCCACGAGCGCGCTCAAGACCGTAGCCAGCGAACTGGCATCGTCAGCGGGAGTGTCACCGGCAGGAGTGTCGCCGGCGCTACGTCGCTCCATCACCCACTTGGCGATGGCGGTGTGGTGGGCCTGGACGTCGACAAGCGAGGCGGTGAGTTCGGGTGAGGCGAGTGCAAAAGGGAGGCCCTGAGGGACCTGCGGTGGCTGGCTGAGCTTGGCCTCCAGCACCGCCTGTGCTGCACCTGCCATGACCTCCGTGACGGCGGTAGTCGACTGACGAGCGGTCGACACGAGGCTCAGTGCGGTGTCAACGCCGTCAGGAGCGACACCGCCCGGGCTCCGGAGGTGGGCAAAAGGCGAGCCTGCGGCGTCGCCGAGGGCAAAGCCAAGCAAGGCGCCGATACCACGGGCATGCGGCGCGGGTTGCAGAAACTCGGCCATGTCTGAGGTTATGTGCAGTGCGAGGGCGGAGCGAGCCGGAGGCGAGCCGGAGGCGACGCTCGGCTCGGGCGTCCGTAGATGGGCAAAGGCCGCGGTCTCGGTTGAGAGCGGCGCCTTGAACGGCGAACGCTTTGAGACAACAAAAGAACGCCGGCCAGACGGCGAGGTGAGCGCGGCTCGGCTGGGCGACGGGGCCGGCGGGGTGATGGCGATGGGCGTGCGAGGGAGGGTGAGCTCCGGCGACGCCGAGCCATCGCTGTGGGTGGAGCTCGAGTCTGACGACGAGTCGGAGATCGAGGACAGGTCCGGCGGCGGTGGCGAGGGCTGCGGCGCCGGTGCCGCCGGTGGTTTTGGGAGCGCTGCGCCCTTGCGGCGGCGGGCCGATGACGTCGAGTGCGCCTGCGACGAGGCCGAGACCGAGCGCGACTTTGAGCGCGTTGTGCGTGAGATTTGTGACGAGCGCAACCGCTTGACGCGCTCCTCCCGCGGCAAATGCTTGTAGGTGCCCTTGCGGACGCGAACGCGGCCCTTGACGCGGACTCGCTTGCGGTGGCGGCGCGGGGCGGCGGGCGTTGGCGGGGCCATTCGGGCGGCGATGTCTGCGCGGGGAGCAAAGGCGAGGATGACGCCTGCGAGCGGCGACCGACCGTCGACGTCGCGAACAGCAGCCGATGCGCCCGCCTCGAGCAGCATGCGGAAGGCCTCGGGCCGATTAGACTCGACGGCGAGATGGGCCGGGGTCTTGCCGCTGCCGCGAGCGCGAGCGTCGAGAGCCCTGGCCGGCAGTCTCGCCAGGGCTTTGCCCAGCAGGCGAGTGGCGCCGGTCTTGCCAGCCAGTGCAGGAGCGAGAGGACGCCGCCGCGAGGCACACGGGTCAGCCAGAGGGTGACCTCCTCGTGAGACATGTCGTGGGCAGGAGGCAGTCGCAGCAGGGCAGCGAGCGGCGCGAGGTCGCCACGAGCAGCACCGGCATGGGCAGCCGCCACCGGGCCAGGCAGCTGGTGGGCAGACGGGGTGGCTTCATCGTAGGATGAGGTGTAGTACGAGTACGAGCCACAGCTCCCATCAGGAGTCGCTGCTGACCTGCTCCCGCTCGCGCTGGATGCCATCCGCAGAGGCAACGACAAGTGTCACCGCCTACGCCTGTCGCCATAACTGGACGCGGTCATCGAGCCACCCGTGCTTGCCCACTCGCCCGCCACTCGCCCGCCTCGCCACCAGCCACTCGCCCGTCACTCGCCCGCCACTCGCCCGCCACTCACCACCAGCCACTCGCCCGCCACTCGCCCGCCAATCGCCACCAGCCACTCGCCCGCCAATCGCCACCAGCCACTCGCCCGCTACTCGCCCGTCAATCGCCACCAGCCACTCGCCCGCCAATCGCCACCAGCCACTCGCCCGCTACTCGCCCGTCAATCGCCACCAGCCACTCGCCCGCCGCCGTTGGCCAACCAAACGCAGCCGCAACAGACCTCACTCACCCACCCACCACCACTACCCCCCCCCCCCCCCCCACACACACACACACACCTCACACACACACACATATATATACACACGTACCACACCTCCACCATGGTGCGGTCAGCGGTGACTGTGTGCGTGCGGACACGACCGACGCTACAGTTTGCACAGGACAACATCACCGTCGACACTGAAGCCAACGTACGCCGCTCCTGCCCACACAGCAGAGGTAGGATACATAGCCCACACGCACACACGCGCACACACTCACTCAATCACCTTCTACCGCACAGAGCGTGGATGTCAAGGTGATGCGGTCCAAGAGCCAGGGATACGTCAACAACCAGCAGGAGGCGTGGTCGTTCTCTTGCGACAAGGTGCTGCACAATGCGCCGCAGGACGAGGTCTTTGCCAGGCTGGCGCGGCCTATGGTCGACTCGGCGGTGGAGGGATACAACGGATCGGTGATGGTGTATGGCCAGACGGGTGCCGGAAAGACGTTCACCATGACTGGCGCCACAGACAACTACCGCCATCGGGGCATCATTCCCAGGGCCATTGCGCACCTGTTCAAGACCATCGAGGCCAAGCCAGCACTCGCCTTTACCGTCCGTATCTCCTATCTCGAGCTGTACAATGAGCACATGTACGACTTGCTGGCGCCTGTGACCGGCCGGGTCGTGCCTGGGGCCGGCGGAACGGGCACCTTTGGCGGCGGGCCGGTCGGTTCGGCTCCTGATCTGACCATTGTGGAGGATTCGGCGGGCAACACCCACGTCCGTGGGCTCTCGCACGTGGTGGCGACGTCGGAGGAGGAGGCGCTCAACCTTCTGTTTGAGGGAGACACGAACCGTATTGTGGGCTCGCACTCGCTCAACAAGGCTTCGTCGCGGTCGCACACCATCTTTACCCTCCACGTCGAGTCGCGGTCGCGGGTCGAGTCGACCGAAAAGGTTCTGACGTCCAAGCTCAACCTGGTGGATCTTGCCGGGTCGGAGCGGGTGAAGAAGACAGACTCGACTGGAGTCACGCTGCAGGAGGCCAAGTACATCAACCAGAGTCTGACGTTCCTGGAGCAGGTGGTGGTGGCGCTCGGCGACCGGCGATCGCACATTCCGTACCGGCAGACCAAGCTGACAAATGTGCTTAAGGACTCGATCGGGGGAAACTGCAAGACCCTCATGATCGCCAACATCTGGCCCGAGGCCTCGCAGCTGGAGGAGACCATCAGCACGCTTCGCTTTGCACAGCGCATGATGCGGGTCTCCAACGAGCCGACCATCAACGTGCAGTATGACCTCGCGGCACTGTGCAAAAAGTATGAGGCCGACATCCGCGAGCTCAAGGAGGAGCTGGCTATGCACGACGCGCTCTCAAACCGGGCCCACATTGTCTACGATCCTTACACCGACCAGGAACGCTACGAGCTCAACAAGCAGGTCAAGGCGTACCTGACCGGCGAGCTCGACGAGCTGCCGGTCATCAACATCCGGCACATCCGCGAGACCTTTGCCCAGTTCAGGGTCATTCTCAACAACGTCGAGGCAAGCGCGCTCAAGAAGCTGCGCGACCACTACGGGACGTCGGCGCCGCCGGCTGATGCGCCGTCGGCGCTCGATGTCAAGTCCATGGTGGCGACCGGCGGCGGCGTCGGCGAGCTCGACTCGGACGGCTTCCATCTCGGCGAGTTTGCCGACGATGCCAAGCCGGTCAACTCGGACGCGCTCAAGCGCCGCCCGTCGGGCAAGGTCGCACGCCACAAGGCACCGCGCAAGAAGCGGCTGGCCAGCGAGCGTGGACGCAAGGAGATGCGCGCAGGCCACGGCGACCACGACTCGGGCGATGGCGGCCGCGGCGGCGACGAGGCCGACGGTGAGCCCGACGGCCGCTCCCGTCGCCGCTCGCGCGCTTCGGGGCGGACCACGCCTAAGGGCATGTCGCCGCTCGGCAACAAGGCCAAGAAGAAGAAGAAGAAGCGGACAACGTCATCGATGGGCCGCGAGGCCGGCGGCCACGATCCGCCGTCGACCTCCAAGGGTCATCCGCGTGGGCACGACCTCTCCCGTACTCCCTCGGCTGCGCACCTCCCCGGCGGCGGCGCGGCGGGCGACGCCGATCGGGCGCGCTCGCCGTCGCGTGGCGGCGACGACCTCGAAGGTGGGTCAGTCGTTGCCGACCACGAGACGCCCGACGGCGGGCGTGGACCCTCAGCCGGCGGGCGACCCGGCAACGCGTCGGCTGCGTCGGCTGCGTCGGGATATGGCGGTGGCGGGGGCGGGGGCGACGGCTCGCGCCCGTCGTCATCGCACGCTTTCCGACCGTCGCGTGAGGACGCGTTCTCCGAGTTTAAGCACACGGCCGGTGCAGAGATCGCTGGCATTCTCGAGGAGAACAAGCGGGTGTACCACGAGAAGAAGCGCCTGCTCCGCGAAGCGGGCCTGAGCGTCAACGGAGCCAAGGCGGCCATCGACGTGCTGCGGGCCAAGCTCAACGCGCTCCGTGAGTCGCGGGTAGGCGCGCCGCCGGCGGTTGCGCCGTCGGCGCTGCCTGGTGCTCACGACGCGGCCGCCTCGAGCGAGCCCGTCGAGGTCATCGACGAGGACGAGTACCAGGTACTGGTCGAGCTGCAGGAGGCTAAGGCGACGTACCGCGAGGCGTTTGAGGCGTACAAGGCGGCCAAGGCCGATGTCTCGTACCTCGATCGGCACGTTACCGAGTGCCGCCAGCGGCTGCTGGCAGACTTTGACGAGTGGTTTATGGCCTCGTTTGGCCATCTCCCGCTCAAGCCCGCCGCCTCGGCCTCGGAGCTACTGGAGCCGAACCAGGACGTGCTCGACGACGGCGAAAAGTGGGATCTGCAGCAGACCCAGCGAATCGCCAAGGAGGATCCCGACGCTGTCGCCTTTTACACAGCGCGCATGAATGTTCAGCGCAAGGTTTTTGCCTCCCAGCAACAGCACTCGGCCTCCCGCCGAATCCGCCGATAAACCGCGTCCACCCCTTATCCTGCCAGCATACCGCTGTTCCCGCCGCACCGCCAGCCCTCCCCGTTGCCGCACGCGTCGATCATCCGGGTCTGCGAGCGTCGGCTTTCCCGGCTGTCCGTGCTCACCGCGCCGGTCCCGCGGCGACTCGGCGCCACTGGCCACGGACCACTGCGCCCCGCACACACACACTCACACCTCGCTCCACCATGGCCAACCCGCCACTCCACCCTGCTGTCGCCTCTCTCGTGCCATGCCATGGCCGTCTTGCCCTCTCTGCGCCCGTCCCGCTGCTGGGCGCCCGCGACGTGGCTGCCATCCGTGCCGCCGCCGAGCCCTCGTCCGCGCCAGGAACCGCGCCGGAGATCGCGCCGGGAACCGCGCCAGTGACAGAGCTGGCTATAGCCTACGCCGGCATTGACTCGCGCGCAGTACGGTCGCTGCTTCCGCTGCCTATGGTGCTGGTCTCGCTCGCGCTGCCGGACAACTGCCTCGGGCCTGCTGGCGGGGTGGCTGTGGCCGATGCCGTCGCCCTTGCGCCGGCGCTCACCGCCCTCGATCTGGCTGGCAACGGACTGGGTGATCACGGTCTCTCGGCTCTCCTCACTGCGTTACGGGTGTCGGACACGCTTGTAGATGTGTGTGCGAGTCGCAATCGTGGCTCGGCCGATCTGCTGCCGGAGATGATGGCAGTGGCTGGCCTCGACTCGCCGCTGGCTCGCCTCGAGTGGGTCGATAACGGCCTGGCCGCAGCCTCTGCCGGACCGGCCCTCGCGGCCGCCGCCAGTGGGAGAGGCACCGTGCTTGAGTTTGTTTTGGAGCTCCCGCTGCGGAATGTGGCACCATCCGGCGCGTCCCCCCGGCGACTGTGGCCGGCCCGGACGTGGCGGGCGAGATTGTGGTCGAGCTCGCGGACGATGCGGCGCACGCGCCGATCGGCACGCTGGTGGTGTGTGACAAGCCACGGTCTGCGCTTGTCGCGTCCAAGCTCCATCAGTACCTTGCATCGAGTGCGGTGGTGTCGCTCCTAGGCCCCGAGGCCGCTGCTGAGGTCCTCGCCGCTGCGGGCGACGCCGTGACCGCCGAATGTGTACTCGCGGTAGCGACGCCGTTTCTGGCGCTCGACAGCTATCTAGAGACAGGATGTCAGCCCGGGTTCCCGCTGGAGCCACCGGGCGCGATTGCGAGTGGCATTGTGGCGGCGGTGGCGGTCCTAGCAGAGCGCGGGGTGGCACACCTGCGGCTGACGCCGAGCGCGTTTGCCCGCTACGAGCTGGGATGGAGGATCCGCCACCTGCGGTTTGCCACGCTCGAGGGAACACCGCTAGCGAGTGGTAACTTGGCGACGGTGTACGCATCGCCAGGCGTGCTCGCGGCGGCGGTCGGCGGGGCGCGAAGTGTGGTCGCGTCCAAGGACGCCATGCTGTGGCAACTCGGCATGGTGCTGTTCCATCTGCTCGCGCCCGATGCGTTTGAGGCTATGGTGGAAGCCGTCAGCGGCGCGCCGGTGATGTTTGTGCAAAGCCTGGCGAGCGATGCGGTGCAGGGCGTGGCCGGCCTGCCGTACGCGGCGCTGCCGCTGCGGTGGCGAGCTACTGTCATGGGCCTGTTGGCGCTCGAGCCGTCAAGGCGGGAGTTAGTAACGCCGGTCGTGCATTGATTGTGTTCACTGGGCAGCTTTGTTGGCTCACTGATGGAGCTCGACAAAGTTAGAGGGGAACATGCCAACCTCACCGGCAATGTTCTCGCCCGACCACCAACCGTCGTCGATAAACTCGTAGACGTAGACCTCCTCGCCGGCGGTGAGGTTGATCTCATTCGACTCTGCGGCAGCGTAGTCGTACAGCACGGTGGCGACATAGAAGTCGGCTGGCACGGCAGCCGCGGGCTCGGCGGCAACCGCAGGCTCGGCGCCCCATCCGCCGTCATCGGCGACTGCAGGCTCGGCACCCCATCCGCCGTCATCGGCGACTGCAGGCTCGGCGCCCCATCCGCCGTCATCGGCGACTGCAGGCTCGGCGCCCCATCCGTCGTCAGCAAGCGCGGGCGGCGGCGGGATAGAAATAGAGGCAGCGGCCGGCGGCGGTGGAGCGGGCGTAGCCGCAGGCGCAGCGGGCGTCGATCCCCACCCACCGTCGTCTGCGGCATCATTACCCCATCCGCCGTCATCGGCAGCATCGTCGCCCCATCCGCCATCGTCATTGTCGTTGCCCCAACCGCCGTCGTCTGCAGGCGTGCTGGCAGGTGCACCCCATCCGCCGGACGACGCCGGCGGCGGCGGAGTCGCCTTCTTCTCTTCGGCTGCCGGCGCGCCCCACTTCGATGCAGCCGCCGGCGGCGGTGGTGCATTGCTCTTCGCCGCCGGTGCACCCCACTTGGACGCCGCCGGTGCCGGCTTCTCCTCGGCGGCAGGCGCACCCCACTTGGACGCCGCCGGTGCCGGCTTCTTCTCCTCGGCGGCAGGCGCGCCCCACTTGGACGCCGCCGGTGCCGGCTTCTTCTCCTCGGCGGCAGGCGCGCCCCACTTGGACGCCGCCGGTGCCGGCTTCTTCTCCTCGGCGGCAGGCGCGCCCCACTTTTTGGCCGGCGCGGACGAACCGCCAGAGCCGCCAGAGCCGCCCCACTTCTTCGCCGGTGGCGGAGTCGACTCCTGCGCCGGCTGATTGAACATGGCCGCCTTGGACGCCACCGACGAGCGCTTCCCCGCGCCGCCGGCGCCACCCGAGCTCGCGCCGCCCGGGCTGCCCCCCCATTTGGACGCCGCCGGCGCCGGCTTCTTCTCCCCACCTGCAGAGCCGCCCCACTTTTTGGCCGGCGGCGGGCTCGACTTGGCTGCCGGCTCGGCGTTGGCAAACATGGCTGCGCGCGCAGCCACTCCGCCCGACGCAATCGGCACCTCTTCCTTCGGCTCGGGCTCTGACTTGGCACCCCACTTGGAGCCGCCAGGCTTGGCCCCGCCAGGTGCAGGCTTGCCCCATTTGGAGCCGCCCGGTGCAGGCTTGGCTCCGCCCGGTGCAGCTTGGCTCCGCCAGGCGCAGCTTGCCCCACTTGGACCCGCCAGGTGCAGGCTTGGCCCCGCCAGGCGCGGGCTTGCCCCACTTGGAGCCGCCCGGTGCAGGCTTGGCTCCGCCAGGCGCAGGCTTTCCCCATTTGGAGCCGCCCGGTGCAGGCTTGGCTCCGCCAGGCGCAGGCTTGCCCCACTTGGAGCCGCCCGGTGCAGGCTTGGCTCCGCCAGGCGCAGGCTTGGCCCCTCCAGGTGCAGGCTTGGCCCCGCCCGGAGCCGGCTTGCCCCACTTGCCACCGGCAGAGCTGGCCGCCGCGCCACCAGTGGACGAACTTGACCAAGTCTTGATGGGGCGAACACCCCACTTTGTGGCCCTCAGATCCCTGGCATTCAGGTAGGAGCAGTTGCGGAGATCACTGTCGGCATTAGCAATGAGCACGTTTGCCTCGCAGCCGACCAGCTTCTTAGCCAGCACATCAGACGCATGAGCAAAGGCCGAGTCCTTCATGTGGGCATCGGCCCTCTCCCCCACATACACCACCACATTGATCTTGCCGTAGCCCATAGCACCCCGAACCAGACCAAACTGAACAACCGAGTCCTTGGTAGCCCGTGCCAGGGCAGGCAGGCCCTTGCCCACCTCGGTCACCACCAACCGCGGCGACGTTGTCCCGTCATAGTTGAGGAGGGCCCTACACATGGGTGTGGAAGGGGAAGAAGGTTAGTAGTTGGTGGAGGTGAGCGCGCAAGGGGGGGAGGGGGGGGG
>NW_013657675.1:95753-100288 GCF_000142905.1 Thecamonas trahens ATCC 50062 | reverse complement strand
CAACGAAGCAAAAATTGTCGTCGCGCGCACCCCCGAGCTTGGACATCAGGGGGGGGGGGGGGGCTGGTGGGCTTGGTCGTCGTCGTTGCGGGTGGTCATCCCCCCCCCTCCCCCCCCCCCCCCGCCATGCCAGTTCGCCCGAATCGGTCGCACGGCAACGGCCACGTGGTCCATGCGGGGGATGGTCACCTCACCTCACCACATAGGTGGAGGCAGAGAGCAGGGGGAAGAAAGGGGAGTGTATGTCGTGTGCGTACCAGTTGTCAGAGGCGTTCTGGTCTTTGAGCATGGTCACTGCATCGTCCACTTCAGGGCCATAGGCCAATGCCATGTCGTTGCTGGTCGGCGGAGTCGAGTGCTGGTCAGAGTCTGTACGGAAGATGCGATGCGGAGAAACTCGGGGCAGGCAAGTGTGCAGGGCATGGGGCGGAGTTTAGTGGGCTACTCGGTGTCCATCGAGGTCGGGGCCGACGGGGGTGGGGCAGCGGCAGTGGCCGAGGCATCCGTGGCAAGCGCGATTGAACGTGGGAGCATGGGGACGGCGACGCGCTGGCCGCGACGGGCGCGGCGCTCGGCGACGGTCTCGCGCTTCTTCGGCGGCGGGGCGGCCTTGAGCCGCGGGCGCGAGCGCGAGACCCGGATGGGCCGGCCCTTGACAAACGAGTGGTTCTTGGAGAGGGCGGCGGTGGCGCCGGCCTCGGTCTCCATCTCGATGTAGGCAAATCGCTTGCGACGACCGTTGTACTCGGGCCAGCGGATATCCTTGACCGGTCCGGCCTGCTCGAAGAGCTCGCGGAGGGCCTTGGGCGAGATGTACGGAAGGTTTTCCACAAAGAGGGTGCGCGGCTCGGCCTTGCGGCCCTTGACGGCCTCGACAGGCTCGGGCTCATGAGCCCGGCGCTTAGTGCGGATGCGGTTGAAGACTAGCTGGCGCCCGTGGATGGCCAGCGGCTGAGTTGCGTCGACCAGGGCGTCAACAGGGTGCGGCGAGGCAAACTCGACAAAGGCAAAACCGCGGTGGCGCCCGGTCTTGGCATCGGTCTTGATGTGGACCCGGACGACGCGGCCGTACTCGGAGAGGAGCTCGCGGAGGTCAGCAGCGGTGGCGTTGTAGTCGAGGTTGAGGATGTTGACGGTCCGCAGATCGCAGCCCTTGCCCGACGCGCCCGAAAACGCGCCGATTTCGTCACCCGACTCGAGCTGGTGGCCGTGCAGGCCGCGGATGGCAGCATCGAGCGCGGCGGCGCCGTCTGCACCGGCCGGGAAGCCGACGAGGACAAACGGGTGGGCCAAGTAAACGTACTCGACAGCGCCATAATCTTTGACGAGTGCACTAACGGCATCGGCGTCGACGGAGGCGGGCACCGAGCCAAGGATCAGAACGTTGACGGTGTTGACCTCGGCAGCGCCGCGCTTGGCTGACGCGTTCTCGTCGGCGGCCGGTGGCGCGTCGTCAAAGTCGACCGCCATGTTCCTCCGCTTGCGCTTCTTGGGTGACGAGTCGGAGGCGGCAGCGGACGGAGCGACGGCGGCGGCGGCGCGGGCCTTGGCGGCCTCAACGCGTGCGGCCTTTTTCTTGGCCTTGCGCCGCTTGGCGCGCTCGATCTTGGCGGCGGCGGTCGGATCAATGGCGGCCGGCGGAGCGACGGCGGCGTCGGCACTTGCGGCGGCAAGAACCGGTGCCAGTTCATCCTGAAGGGCGAGGGCATCGGCGGCGCTGCCGTGGGCGTCGACAAGCTCGAGGAGCGCGTAGCCGACCGAGAGCGGGTCAGCTCCGGCTTCCAGGAGCTCGCGGAGCATAGATTGGGTCTCGTCGTAGCGGGTCTGGGTCATCGGGCTCGCGCCACGGAGAATGGCCACGGCCGAGGCCATGAACGCCGGATCGGCGAGCGTCGCCGGGCTCGACGCCTTGACTTGGTTCAGAACGGCGGCGGCAGGGCCGAGGCCGCCGCCAGCGGCGGGCTCGAGCGCAGCGAGCTGGGCCATGTGGACGAGCGCGAGTTGATGGCTCCCAACCGCGTCGACGTACTCGGCCCAGAGGGCCGGGTCGGCCGGCGCCAGCCTGCGGAGCGAGGCGTAGCCGGCCGCATGCAGGGCGGGCAACGAGTCCGAGGTGAGACTGGCAAACGGGTCAATGACAACACCCTGGAACAGATTCTTGAGCACAGCGAGGGCGTCGTCGGGCGACGAGGCGGTGAGCTCGGTAAGCTTGTAGCGGAGCGACCAGAGGCCCGAGACCCATGGACAGCAGGTGAGGGCGCGGAGGGCAGCGGCAGCGGCGGACTCCAGATCGCCGACAGTCACAGCCAGGTACAGGATGTAGCTGGTCCAGGTCGAGGCGTCAAGGCAAGTTACTGCCAGCGAACGCTCGTAGAGGGCAACAACAAAGGCCGGCGAGACCGGGGCGTCGTCGCCGGCGGCAGTCACGTGGGCAATGTACCAGTTGTACGCCTGCGGTGCGCCGGCAGAGAGCTCGACGCCCGACTCGGCGTCGTCAACCATGGCGGCGCGGGCGGCAAGGCGGGCGGCAGCGGCGTCAAAGTCGGCCTGCGCAAGCGCACCATCGAGCTCGGTTAGCGCCGGTCGGAGGAGCGAGCCGAGGGCGGGATCGGTGCCAAGCTCGAGCTGATGAAGGATGGCCGAGCCGGCGGCGTCGGGCCGGCCCAGTGAAACAAGCAGGGCCCGGGCCTTGTGGCTCGCCTGCAGCGCGTCCTCGTGGCTCGGTGCCACACAGCAGGCGCGGAGGAGAAACACGAGCTCGGAGACCCAGTAGCCCGGATCCTTGAGCGCAGCAGCAGGATGCGGCGGCGGGGCGACAACCGGCATCCACGGCGCCGAGCCGACCGAGGCCTCGGAGACGCCGAGAACGGTGGTGGCCGACTCGGCCCACGACGTGCGGGCGTGCGGGAGGAGCGGTCCGCCCCAGAGCTCGTCGAGCGTGGGCGCGCTCGGCGGGCACGGGCCGTCAACCACATCCGGCAAGACAGCCTCAAGCCAGACAACATAGGCCAGGGCAAGAGCCGGGAGGGCAAGCTGGCGGACTGCGGCGGCGTGGACCCAAGCGGCACGGGCCAGATCGTCGAGCTCAGCGCCTGGGGCGGAAGCGGCGTCAGCAGCGTAAGCAGCCCACCAGAGCCATGCATCTTCGGGCAGTGGAAAGCAGTCAGCCATAGCAGCGTAAGCACGAGCGGCAGCATGGACGTCCCCGGCATCGCGGCAGTGCTGCGCCAGGGCCAGGTGGGCGTTGTAGTCGAGCGGGTTGGCGGCGAGGGCAGCGCGGGCAGCGTCACCGGCACCGGGCTCTATCCGCAGGTTGGGCGGGGTGAGCCGACCAGACGGAGCGGGTTCGTCGTCGTCGGACGACGACATGGCGGCCACCATTGGATCCATGATGGTGCTGGGGGTGGGTGGCGTGGCGTGGGGGTGGCGTGGGGGTAGAGTGGGGTGGGTGACCCTAGTGCGACTTGGGGTGTGGGTGGGCGGGATCAGGCGGCGGAGGAGGGGGGGGGGTATGTATGACGATGATGATGTGTTACGATGTAGAGACAAGGAAGGGGGGGCGGGCAGGAGAGGAAGAGGGAGGAGAAAGAGAGGGAAAGAGGAGGGGGGGGGGGAGGGGGGAGGTCAGAGGATGGGCGACGTCGAGTGGCCAGGGGCAGCGAGGGCAGAGAGGGCGATCGGGGCAAGGACGTGATGGTTAGCGGTCGACATCGCCGCCGCATGGGTGATGTTGGGAAAGTTAGGGCACTGGACGGCCGAGGCGCACGAGGGAGGCAGGTCCCAAACGGAGTCGGGGATGGGCGAGGTATGGTCAAAGTCGAAGAAGTTCTGGATGGTAAAGGCGTAGGGCGGGATGGCGGCAAAGTAGAAGCCAGCTGGAGTGGCGCCGTCTGGGCCACACTCGGAACCCATAAAACCGTAGCCAAACGGCCCGCCGGACGATGGCGGAGCGTCGAGCTGCCACCAGCGAGCACCGCCGCGGTAGGGCGAATGCCCGACATACTGCAGATCACTCTTCATCTTGTGAAGAAAGTCCGGAGCTGGGGCATGCCACGGGCGCTGGAAGATGCAGCAATCTGGCTGATGCGGCGGAGAATGCGGCGATGGCGGGATGAGGAGGTACGAGGTGGGCAGCCTGCCGCCGAGATTGACAAAGGAGCACGGAAAGTCAAAGCCACCGACGGCCGCCGGGAAGATGGGCACGCAAAAGTCGTAGTAGTCTTCCCGGATGTTCCCCTTTGACCAGTCATAGTACGTCTTGCCTGATCCCTTCATAGCGATCTCGTCCGGCACATCATCCACGTTGTCGTACGGTGGCGGCGTGGTAGAGTTGGTGACCAGTTGCTGCCAGCGCAGCTGCCACGACGGCCACCAGGTGCAGGGTGTGGGGGCGGCGGAGGAGGGAGGGGTAAGGAGAGTGAGGGTGAGGGTGAGGGTGAGGGCGAGAGTGATGGTGAGGAGGAGAGGAGTGGAGGACATGGTTAGGGGGGGGGGGGTGGGGGGTGGGGGTAGGGAGGGGTAGGGAGGGGAGGGGG
>NW_013657675.1:93379-95452 GCF_000142905.1 Thecamonas trahens ATCC 50062 | reverse complement strand
GGGGAGGGGAGGGGAGTGGTGGGAATGGTGGGAATGGTGGGAATGGGTGCCATCAGGCTGGTTTCGACCACCATGCAACCACAGCCACCACCACACACACACCACCACCACCACCACCACCACCACCACCACCACCACCACACACACCACCACCACCACCACCACCCCACACACACACACACCACCGCACTTGCAGGCTCACCCTCACCACCCAACCCCAAACCTCCTCCTCCTTCATATACACCCTCCGCGGCCTGCGCCCCCTCCCCCCATGCCTGCCCTCTTCACCCAGTTCACGGTGGTAGGTGCCCCGCCCCCCTCCCCCCCCCCTTCCCTCCTCCCTCTCTCCACCTCCCTCCCTCCCTCCTACACACTCACTCACTCACTCACTCCCCGGAGGACAGACGGACTATGCGGTGGTGGCCGCCGAGGCGGAGAAGGGCGTGGCGCTGACCAAGCAGATGGCATCGGTGTTCAAGGCCCTTGCCCATGCAGAGTCTGCCTACGCAAAGGCGCTCCACGAGGTAGCCACCTCGGACGCCGCCCTCTTTGCCTCGTCTAACATCTTCAAGCTTTTCTCGCAAAAGTCAGGCAGGAGATCAGACGCATTGCTCTCGCTGCAAGCCGCGTGGGATGCTGTCCTAGAGTCGATCAACTCGCGTGCCGCCCTGCACTCGCAGGTCGCTGTCGATCTCATCAAGGACGTGGCCCAGCCGCTGGGCAAGTTTGCTTCGGCCGGGCGCCTCAAGGCGCCGCTCTCGCGCGGCAAGGGCCTCCTCGCCAACCTCCGTGCCGCAGAGTCGGCGTACACTTCGGCAAAGGCCTCGTTTGCAAAGGCCAAGGTCGAGCTGAAGCGCGCACGCCGCGCCTACGTCACCGAGCCGGACCTCGACAGGAAGCGTAGGCTGGAGGCCTCGTACGCCGCCGCGCGCAAGACCGCCTCCTCCGCGCGCAAAAAGCTGGTCCGCGCCCACAAGGCAGCTCGCACCTTTGCCGACGCCCTCACCACCTCCAAGCTCCCTGGCGTGTACGCGGCGCTGGAGGATCTCGAGCGCGACCGCGGCTCGACCGTCAACTCGGTCCTCCACCGGTTTGTCTCCATCTCTGGCTCGGTCGTCCCAGCCATCAAGACTGCGTGCTTTGCCCTTTACTCGTCGGTTGGGGCCGTCGACGTTGACGCCGACCTCGCCGCCTTTGTCGCTGCCCACAAGTCATCTCTGGATCCGACCAGCATGGCGCTCATTGCTCCGCTGGATCCGGCCGAGCTTGATGACGTCGACCTGCAAGGTGACGACGCTCGCGATGAGCACGGCAGTGACAGCGGCAGTGGCCGAGATGGCGAGGATGTCGACGCCGGCGACACTGACAACGCCGACAACGCTTACGATGACGAGTACGACGACGACGACGGCGACGACGACGCAGACTCTAGTGAGAGCGTCGACGACAATCGAACCACCGTTGCAGAGGCGGCAGCCGCCCCGAAGCAAGGAAAGGTCGCACAGGACACCGGACGCGATGCAGCTGATGCACGCGGCCGGGAGCGCGTCGAGTCGGCAGGCTCGGCCGTCGGCGCAGCCGTCGACTCGGCCACAGGCTCGGCCACCGACTCGGCACTCGACTCGGCGCTCGACTCGGGTGCAGGATCTGCTGTCGGAGCCGCAACCCTCGCCACGCCGACGGCCTCGCCGTACGCCTCGGTTGCAACCGCAGGCGACGAGGTAGTGTCCTCGTCCGAGTACGAGACCGACGACGATGTCGCTGCGTCCGCCATTCAAGAGCTGATCCAGCGGCGGGCGCGCGCCGAGTCGGAAGCCGCTGCGGAAGCGGCGGCGTCGGTGGCGGCCGATGCGTCATCGCCGGAGAGCGAAGAGGAGGAGGATGCAGCTGTGGCTGCAGCGACTGCGGCCGCAGCAGCGCGGCGTGAGAGACAGCGACTGCGAAAGGAGCAGATGGCGGCCATGGCGGCGGCGCGGGCGCGGGCGTCGGGTCCCATCATTGCCGCCGAGGACGACGACGACGACGGCGGAGCCGGCCGCGGGCGCAAGGCCGGTGCCAAGGCCAAGGCCAAGG
>NW_013657675.1:90576-92813 GCF_000142905.1 Thecamonas trahens ATCC 50062 | reverse complement strand
GAAAACCAAGGCCCAAGGGGAAAACCAAAGGCCAAATCGAAGAAAAACGAGAACAAGGCGCGAGCGAGGGCCGGGTCGCGGGGCCCCGGCGGGGGGGCCCCCCCCGTGGCCCGGGGCGGCGCCGCGCCGTCGTCGGCGCACGACCCGGAGCTTGTGGCCATGATCCGGTCACTGGCGGCGCACTCGCGGCACAACGACTACTACGCGCTGTTTGGCATCGGCGATCCGCGGGCGCCGCTGGCGGCGATTGCCAAGGCGCGGCGCGAGCTGACCCAAAAGTACCACCCGGACCACCAAAAGGACGACACCGCGCGCGCGTCGGCGACCGAGCAGCTGCAGCGGATCAACTCGGCGTTTACCAACGTGCTCCGCAACCCGCAGACCCGGCTGCTGTACAACAAGCTCTGCAAGTACCGTGCTTCGTACAAGCAGATGACTCTCGGCGCTCTTAACTCGGACCAGCTCCGGCTCGCTGCATCTAACCTCAAGGTGCTGCTCAAGGACGTCGAGGCCGAAAACATGCCGATGGACCTCATCGCCGAGATCCGCCTCTGCCTCGGCATTGTCCAGCGCCGGCTGAAAGTGTAAACAAAAAAGCACTCTCGCCTAGAACGAGAGCGCAAACTCGAGGGTGGTCAAGCCCTCCCCGAGCGGCTTGCCGGCAGGCTCGGCGGGCGGGACGGGCGGGACAGCTGCAGACGGGCCTGCCACGTTAGCTGGCGGTGCGGACGGCTGCGCCCCGAGCGCAAGCGCGCTAGAGGCCGCTGGCCCGAGCACAGCCATCATCGACCGCAGGTTGCCTGTGATGGCGGCGATCTCGTCGTGGAGCTCCTTGGCTCGGGCGTGGCGCTCGGCGAGTTCGGTCATGAGCGATTGGGTCTTGGCGTGAAACGCGTCGAGGGCGGTAGCGGCAGCATGGGCAAAAGCGCCAAAGAAGGCGCCGGCCTCGGTCTTGTCGCCACCGGCCACGTTGAAGACGCTGGCGAGAAGATCAAGCGACGCCGCGTCGTCGCTGGCCACTTGGTCGACTTGGCGCGAGAGGCGAAAGATGTCGTCGGTGATGCCGTCGACTAACGCAGGAGCAGAACGGCGAGGCACCACATCAGGGTGAGTGAGAGGCAAATAGCTGCACCCCCTCCCCGTCTTCGTCCCCCTAGCACGTACACTCGCTGGCTAGGGCCACAGGATCGCCAACCGGCGGCATGGCGGGGGGGCCGGCGCGAGTGGTTGATCACTCGCCGGATCACGCAAAAGGTCTTCAAGGCCCAACTCGCCAGCCGGAGGGCGCGACGGGGAGGCGAGAGCAGCTTGCCACGCTTGCTCCTGTGACCAGCCGCCATGCTGAGGTTGTCGTCGTCGCTAGTAGACGTGACTTCACCGTCGCGGCTCCGCTTGCGGTTCGTATCGTCGTCCATGATGGGTGCGGTGGGGATGAGAGGTGTGGCGGCGACCGGGCGGGGTGGGCCAGGAAAAAAGGTCGTGGGCCACGGAACGGGGCGGCGCAGCAGCTCGGCTGGTGAGCGGGTGATTGGGCGGGCGAGAGAGCTCTGCTATGGCCGGGGAGGGCCGATAGGCAAGGTGGCTCAGACGTAGGCCTCGACCTCGTGCATCGAGTGCTTGAGCTTGTTGTTGATGAAGAGCCAGTGATGCAGATCGTTGTTCTTGTGCGAGGTAGAGTAGATGTAGGGAGCAAGGAGCGGGAGCGGCTTGTCGCAGAGGAGGACAAGCTGGATGTACTTGGCCTTGGGCTTGAGTGCTGGCGGGACATCGATGGGCTCCGAGACGAGGATCTGAGTCACATTATCAAAGTCCCACGCCGTATCAAACTCGATGCGATTGACAACCTTGGTCGACGACTTGCGGATGATGGCAAAGTTCTTGACCTTGAGCGGGAGCACAGCCTGTCCATGCTCCTCCTTCACCCTCGCCACCTCGTTCGCAACCTGCTCCCGCATCCAGGCCACCAGCTCGGGCTCGACTCCTACCACCCGGCAAGTCCGCGTACATACGGGGTGAGTGAGCAGGGAGTGGGAAGAAGGAAGGTGAAAGATGAAAGAAGGGTAGGCGTACCCTCTGCTTGCTGCACTTCAGTCACAGCCGCCTCGTCGAGGTGGGGCGTCGGCGTCGGCGTCGGCGTGTCGTCGCTCATGGAGTCGAGGTGAGGTCAAGTGGGATCGAATGGGAAAGTCATTGGCGCGTCAGTCTGGGGCTGAGGGGGGTGGGGGGGGGGGGTCAGG
>NW_013657675.1:82489-90317 GCF_000142905.1 Thecamonas trahens ATCC 50062 | reverse complement strand
GGCCAGTCTGGGGCTGAGGAGGGGGGGGGGGGGGGTCAAGGCTGTGGCCGACAGCAAGCACAACTGGCTGGTCGTGTCGGAAGAGCATGGAGGTAGGAGGGGTAAAAGCCTTTATCGCACGTGATGGGGGCTACTAGCCCGCGGCGGGCCAGAGGGGGTACGACCGGGGTGGGATCGGCAGCGCGGGCGCGGGTAAGGCGGGCGTGGCATGAGCGGATCAGGCACGCTTGGCGAGGGCAAAGCGCTCCGAGACGTTGTGCCAGTCAATGATCTTCCAGATGTTCTTGAGGTAAGCAGCGCGGTCGTTCTTGTAGGAGAGGTAGTAAGCATGCTCCCAGACGTCGACGGCGAGGAGAGGGACGAGGCCGGTGGTGGCCTCGAGCGGGTCCTGGTTGGCGCACTGGGCGATCTGCAGCTGCTTGGTCTCCTTGTTGTAGCCGAGCCAGCCCCAGCCCGAGCCCTGGACGGCAGCGGTGGTGGCGTTGAACTTTGTGATAAAGGCGTCGAGCGAGCCAAACTGGGCGTCGATGGCCTCAGCAAGGGCACCCTCGGGCGGGGCGCCACCGCCCTCGGACGTCGGCGCGAGGTTGGTCCAGAACAGCGAGTGGTTGAGATGGCCACCGCCGTTGAACTTGATGGCCGACTGGAGCGAGATCTGCTTGGACACATCGTTGTTGGCAATGGCCGAGTCGAGCGCCTCCGACGCCGCGTTGAGGTTGTTCACGTACGTCTGGTGGTGCTTGGAGTGGTGCAGCTGGTCGCCAAACATTCGATCAACGAGTGAGTCAGCGATGGGTGCGGGGAGGGGGAGGGGGGGAGGGGGGGGGGTGACGGGTCGTGACGGTCGGCGACGCGGCAGTGTCACCAGGCGGGGGCAGAAGGGGGGGGGGGCATACCTCCATGATTTCGCCAGAGAGGACGGGCTCGAGGGCCGAGTACTCGTAGGGGAGGTCCGGGAGGACGTAGGTAGACTTTGCACGGGCAAGAGCAGAGAGAGTGGCAGTGGCCGAGGCAGCGCCTGCAAGGCGGCCGGCAGAGGCAGTCACAGCACGGGTCGCGAAGGAGAACATTTGGCGAATGAAATGAGAGAGACAGGTGGCTGACGGAGAACGTTGGACGACCGTGGAGGAGCCGGGGGGGGGGGGGGAGGAGGGAGGGAAGTCGATCAGTTCACCGATCGAGTCAGTCGGTGGGGGGTGGAAGGGGAGGGACGATTGCTTGGTGGCTGACTGTGATGGATGAGGGGCAATGTGTGGGGGGGGCGAATACGGGTCGAGGCGGGCGGAGGTGAGCAATGACGTACGGCCGATCGTCCCTCTCCTTCCCAGCGCAAGGATATCCTCACAAACGATGACGATCCCTCACCCACCGCCTCTGCCGCATCTCCCAACTCTATCCCTTCACTCCCGCACACCTTGATCCGTTCCTTCTTTCCTTTTCCATCATGCATGGACCCAGCCGAAAATCAAGCTCGACCGCCTGCGTAGCATGATCACCGATTTACAGCCAGCACACCCCGACCTCCGGCCCCCCACCATTCCGCACACCCCACCTCCACCTCTCCATCTCCTACATCTCCCGCCTCGCCACTTATCCCACGACATCTGCACCGTCATGCACTCCACCCCACTCCAGCCCGATCTGCCCTGATCTACCCCCGATCTACCCCATCTACCGCTCGTCTGTCGCGGCTCTGGCAACGGCCACGGCCAGGGCCACGGCCACGGCCAGGGCGCCTGACCCGGACTCGAGCCACCACCTGACTCACGGCCTTCCCAGGCAGGGATGAGCACATACGAGGAACTACTTCAGATGGCCGGCCTGGCACCGGTGTCTGCCTCGGCTGGGGCTGGTCCGGCTTCTGCTCAGCTGGGCCACGACTCGTTGTCAGACGGCTCCGACTTGCCCTCGCCTACTGTCGACGATGGCGACGCGTTGGCCCTCCTCGCTGCGCTCGACTCTCAGATCTCGGCCATGGGCGCCACTGGCGTGGCAAGTGACCTCGCTCCTTTGCCAGAGTCATCGTTATCGCGGTCGCCCTCAGCGGTCTCGTCATCGCCGTCGGCGTCATCGTCATCAGGGCCGTCGTCGTCGTCGTCGTCGGGTTCGGCCTCGGGTTCGGCCTCGTGCTCGTCATCGGCTTCGGGGGGATCACTGTCGGCGTCGCCGTCGGCGTCGTCAATTCATCATGGCGCGCAAACACGATCGACGGCGCAGACACTGGCATCGTACTCGCTCGAGTCCGAGGCGGAGCTCTCGCCCCAGGCTGCCGCATCTGCAGATAACGGCGACGACTCGTCACCGACGCTCTCGCTGCAACCGTCGCTCTCGCTGCGGGAAGTCGGCGACAAGATGAGGCTGGCGGTCAAGCTCAAGGGCATGCTGGCGGCAATGGGCCAGACAGGGCTCTCGGAGCAGCAGCTCTTTGACGCTCTGCTCTCGTCGTCTTCGGAAGTGGTGGCGCCCGAAGCGCCGGTGCCGGCGCCACCGCCACCACCGCCGCCTCCACCGCCGCCGCCTCCGTCCCAATCGGCAGACAGGCGCGGGAGCGCCGCTGCTGCTGCCGCGCTTCTTCCGAAGCACGTCCGTGCCAAGCGCCGGCCGTCGGTCATTGAGATCGCGGCCGGTGCCCGGCTGCTCAAGACGACCGCCATCGACCCAGATGAGGCGCGGGCGCACAAGGTCAAGGCGACGCCTCAGCGGCCGTCGGTCTTTGAGCTCCGGTCCAAGGCCAAGAAGCTCAAAAAGGCACCAAAGCCCAAGAGCAAGAAGCCTGCTACTGACGCTGCGCCGACACAGACTGCCGCGCCAGCCGAGGTGGCGACTGCGCTGCCGCCGTCGTCGCTTGCAGCCCACGTGACGGCCAAGCGGGTCGAGCTCGCGCAGTTGCTCCACGCGTACAACGCGGTCAACCCGTCAGTTCTTGACGCCATTCCCGCGAGCCACGACGAACTTGTTCCGGTCACGCTCTCGCTCGCACGTCAGTACTACGCGCTCGAGAAGCTGGTTGTCCGGCTCAAGGGCGCGCTCGCCGGTGCCGATGATGCGCGACTCAACACCGCGTTGCAGTCCGGCAACTCGCCGGCGCCACGGGCGGAACCACGTGCACGCCGTCAAGCGTCGCCGGTTCTGCAGCGGCTGGTCACCGCCTTCCATCGGCCGCAGGGTCCGCCAGCCGACGTCGCTGCCCTCCGCCGGCAGTACGACACGCTCCGGTCGCGGCTCGACGCCGAGGAGCGGGCGCTACGGACGCTCGAGGACGAGGGCCGCCAGCTGGCCACAACCCAGCAGGCGGCAACCGACGCGGTCGCCGCGCTCGACGCCGACATTGGGCGCTACGAGGCGCTTCTCGACCAAGCCGCATCCCAGGAGGCGCTCCTTGCCGAGCACCTACGCAAGACGGTGTCGCTCTCGGCACATCTGCGGACAACGCTGGCCAAAGTGCCTGCTGCAGCGCGGGAGTTTGTGCCACCGCGGGCGTCAGCACCACCGAGGTCTGCGGCGCGAGCTTTTGCGACGCGAGCTTTTGCGCCGACGGCACCGAGCATGCCCGAAGGTCGCTGAGTCCGGCGCGGTCGAGCAGCGCCGCGAGGCCTTCGAGCTCTCCGTTCCGGCCGCCGACGGTCCCGTCGTTCTTCTCGTCACCCAAGACGCCGCTCGCGTCGGCGCGATCAGGTAGCGCGACAAGGCTGCTCGGCGGGTTTTCGGCGTCAGCGACGCCGGGACTGCTTCGGGCAACGAGCCGGGCCGTGCCGAACGGCAGCGCGCGGTTTACGACTCCGTATCTGTGAAACTCGGGCGTGAGGGAGGCTGGCTACAGCTTGGCAGCAAGCAGGGTGCCCTGCAGAATGGCGGCCTTGGCGTCGAGCTCGGCAGCCTTAAAGGCGCCGCCGATGAGGTGGACGGCGGCGGGCGCGGCGTCGGGCGTCTTGACCTGTGCGGCCTCGAGGGTATCTTTGAGCCACGACTCCGAGATCTGGCCCGAGCAGATGATGACGGTGTCGACCTCGAGGGTGGTCTCCTTGCCGGACGGGTCGGTGATGACGAGGCCATCGTCGGTGACGGCCTTGTACTGGACCGAGGGCATCATGTGGACACCAGCGTCTGCGAGCATCTTCCGCTTGGCCCACCCTGTGGTCTTGCCGAGGCCGGCGCCGGGCTTGGACGATTTGCGCTGAAGGAGGTAGATGGTGCGGCCGTGATCCGGCGGCGAGCCGGCAGGGAGCAGGCCGCCGCGGTGGGTGTGCTCCATGTCGACGCCCCACTGGCTGGCAAACTCGGCCGGCTTGGGCGCGTCCGGGTCCGGCTCCTGGCCTTGCGGCACGACGTGGTCGTAGTGAACGAGGTACTCTGCCGTGTCAAAGCCGATGCCGCCGGCGCCGATGATGGCGACGCGGGTGCCGGGCTCGACCCGCCCCGAGACGACGTCGGTGTAGATGGCAGCCTTGGGCGACTCCTTGAGGCCGGGAATGTCCGGGACCCGCGGCTTGATGCCGGTAGCGACGATGACGTCGTCGAAGCGCGACGCGCCTTCGGGGAGGTGGGCGTTGAGGTCGTCAACGCCGCCGATCCGGGTCCCGAGGTGAATGCGGACGCCGTGCTTGCGGGCCATGGTCGAGTAGTAGCGGATGGTCTCAACAAACTCCTCCTTGCCCGGCACCCGCTTGGCGAGGTTGAACTGGCCACCGAGCGCGTCTGCGCCGTCGAAGAGTGACACGTCGTGACCGCGCTGCGCGGCGACGGTGGCGGCGGCGAGGCCGGCTGGGCCGGAGCCCACAATGGCGACGTGCTTGCGCGGGGCGTCCGCAGCGAGGGGCTTGATTTTGCGCTCGGTCTCGTATGCTGCGAGCGGGTTGACGAGGCAGGTGGCACGCTCCTGCGAGAAGACGTGGTCGAGGCACGCCTGGTTGCACCCGATGCAGGTGTTGATGGTCTCGGGCTCACCGGCGGCGGCCTTGTTGACCCAGTCCGGGTCGGCCAGCAGTGGGCGGGCCATGGAGATCATGTCGGCCTCGCCGGCGGCGAGGATGCGCTCGGCGACGTGCGGCATGTTGATGCGGTTGGTGGCGACGAGCGGAATGCCGACCTCGCCCTTGAGCTTGCCGGTCACCCACGAGAACGAGCCGCGCGGGACAAGAGTGGCAATGGTGGGAATGCGTGCCTCGTGCCAGCCGATGCCGGTGTTGATGATGTCGACGCCGCGCTCCTCGAGCTTGACGGCGAGCTCGACCACCTCGGGCCAGACCGAGCCGCCGGAGACCAGGTCGAGCATGGAGAGGCGGAAGATGATGAGAAAATCCGAGCCGACAGCCTGTCGGACCGCGTCGACAATGTCGAGCGGGAACCGGATGCGGTTTGCGTACTCACCGCCGTACTCGTCCGACCGTTTGTTGGTCGCCGCCGAAATAAACTCGTTGATGAGGTAGCCCTCCGAGCCCATGATCTCCACCCCGTCGTAGCCGGCCTCTTTAGCGAGCGCAGCCGTTGCCGCAAAGTCGGCAATGGTGTTGCGGACGCCTCGCTTGGTCAGTGCCCACGGCGAGAACGGCGAGATCGGTGACTTGATCCGCGACGGCGCCACCGCAATCGGTGAGTACGAGTACCGCCCGGCATGGAGAATCTGCATGACAATCTTGGAGTCGGCGGCGGCATCATGCACCGCCGACGTGATGAGCTTGTGCGGCTCCATCTCGCGTGCGTTGGTCAGCTTGGCGGCAAACGGCTTGACCCATCCAGCCCGATTGCACGAGACGCCACCGGTGACCATGGTGCCCACACCGCCGGCCGCCCGGGCAGCAAAGTACGCCGCCAGCTTCTCAAACCCGCCGTCCTCCTCCTCTAGCCCGGTGTGCATAGATCCCATCAGCACGCGGTTCTTCAGCACCGTGTTGCCGGCCTTTAGCGGCGACATCAACAGCGGGTACTCATCCTTGCTCACGCCAGCCACCTTGCCTCCGCCAGTGCTTGCCCTCGCCAGCCCCCGCGCTCCCCCGCTCGCCGCCGAAGCCCATGCCTGTGCACCCACTCGGCAAGCCTGCGTCCATGCACCAGCACGAAGCATAGTATTTGTGTGAGGAATAGAGTCGAGAGGAGTGGTGGGGGGTGGAGGGGTGGAGGGAGGCCGAGGGTGACCGAGTGGGCAAGAGCGAGTGTGTGCCTGTGTGGGTGGGTGGGTGCGCGAGCGTGTGGCGGGCGGCTCATTGTGTTGGTCGCGTTCTGCGGCGGCGGGTGAGCGGCGGGTGAGCGGCGGCGGGTGAGCGGCGGGTGAGCGGCGGCGGGTGAGCGGCGGGTGAGCGGCGGCGGGTGGGCGGAGGGTCGGCGAAATGGAAGGCCTTTATCCCTTTACGGTACGAAAAGGATATATTGGTTCATCGCGCAAGCCGCCCTCCGCGACGCTCCACAGACGTCGCATCGTCCATGGATTGTTGTACAAGAGTAGTACAATGTGTTACTGGCTGCCACAACAGAAAACAGTCGGCTCACTCCACCACCTCGCACTCGCACTCACACTGCACACTGCACTCCACACTACATATGATGAACATCACTCTCTCGCTTGCTCTGCTCTGCACGCTGCTTGTGGCCTCTGCGCACGGCTCGGTCATCTACACCGCCTACCGCAACGCGACAGGCCAGGTGACACTCGGCTCGCTTGAGCCGACGACGGGCAAGGTGACGCCGGCTTGCGACATTCCGCAGCCAAAGGGCCCGTATGTGTACCCGGGCGCGTACACGACGGAGATGGCGTATCCGACGGATGCGGACGAGCTGGCCCTTGTGACCATCACCCCGTCGGGCGGCTGCATTGGCGCGTCGACGGTCCCGTTCTCGCCGCCGGACGCCTCGGTTGTCCTTGTTGCCGAGCCGGACAATGGCGCCGGGCGCGGCTCGTACCTCGCGATCAACGGCTCGATGGTCACCTTTGGCTCGATCGACATCAACGCCGCCACCCTCTCGCCGTCGGGCTCGATGGCCGTCTTCTCCGACGCCGAGATTGTGTCGTCGACCTGGGACTCGGTCAACAACATCTTTGTCCTCACCGACGGCGTCAACATGTACCGCGGCAGCTACCCGGCCCGCATCTACCCCATGCCCGAGGGCATGACCGTCACCGCCCTCGCCTTCAACTGGCGCAACAACGGGTACTACGGCATCATTCTCCCCGCCACGGACGCTGACATTGCGTACATCGCCCAGCTCAAGCTCTCCTCGCCGGTCAAGGTGACCAAGGTCATCGAGCTGCCCGGCTTTGGCTTTGGCACCGAGTGCGCGTCGGCAGCGACCTACGACATCCCGTCCGGCACCATGTTCTCGGCTTGCACCACCCCGGGCTCCGGCAACATGCTCATCGAGGCGAGCCTCTCCTCGAGTACCTTTACCGCACTTCCCATGCCAGCCGACGCGCCGCTCCCGCTGTTCATGATCGCCGTCCGCTGACTACCAGCCGCATCGACGAGGCCAGCGAGGTAACGCGATAGCGTGACAGCGCGATAGCGCGATAGCGCGATAAACCAGACCTGCCCAACTTGCTGGCAGCTGACCAGCCACTATCACAACGCGATGAAGAGCACTACCATCCCGATCCCTCTCTCTCCCCCCCCCCCCCCCCCCCGTTTTGATTTCTCTGTTGACAAGAAAAAAAAAAAACCCTGTGCGTCACTTGCGTTGGTTTTTCGGAGAGAAAGGGGCGGGCTTTTAGGGGGGTTGTTTTCCACATTCCCCGGGTGCGGAGGAATATGCTAGATGTAGGGAGCGGCGGGGACCGGGGGGGAAAAAAAGCCTTTCTTCCCCCCCCCCCCCCCCCCCCCCCCCGAAAAAAAAAAAAAAA
>NW_013657675.1:66138-82211 GCF_000142905.1 Thecamonas trahens ATCC 50062 | reverse complement strand
TCCCCCCCCTTCCCTTCTCCTCTTCTCCGTACTCACTCACCTACGTGTCGTCCTCAACCCCATCCCCATCCCATCCTCATCCTCGCGTCTAGTGGTCTCCGCCTCTGACGGCTGGGAGTCTGTGGCTGAGATGTTAGAGAATCGGGTGCTGGATGATCGATCGTACAGAGAGCGGACGGGTTTGTATCCTTACGGGTCGTACACTGTTCGAGGAGTGCTGGGCGATTGTTCTCGCTTTGAGCTCTCCTACACGCGCATGCACGTTGATGGTGTCGAGTTCCGCGATGTACTGGTGTGCTCGCTGCCCGAGACGGATGCCGACAGCAACGACGAGAGTCGTCCCACCGCGCTGCTTTTGGTGTTGGAGGCGAGCACAAACGCTGCGGTGCCGCCGTCTCCGTCGACTAACCCGTCGCTTGCGCTGCTGCAAGCAACGGCCGCGGTCCATCGGGCGTCCCAGCAACTGGTCGACAGCGCCGACGACGACGAGCAGGCGGCGCTACCGGCGGCACCGGGAGCGCTTGCTAGCACTGCCGTTTATCGCCAGCTTGTCTTTGAATCAACTGCCGAGTGTGTCATGTCGTACATGGCTGGCGGCACGCCTGACGACCTGGGTATTCTCCTCCGCGGCATCAACTCTTACTTTCGCCACTCGGACCAGACGCTGGTTGACATTGCGCGTGAAGTTTCGGCGCTCGATCCCGACGCAGGCAATGAGACCGACCCAGCTCTCGACCCGGACCTCGAGGACTTTGTGCTCGTTGACCCAGCCGGCGGTGACGATGGGCTCGCCCATCTCGCCACGGCTGCGTTTGACCTTGGCTCGCTCCCACAGGCGGTGAGCAAGATGATGGAGCTCTCGGCGCCGGCCGAGCTCGGCGACGCCGGGCGGGCGCCGCTCAACGTCTACACCGCGCTCCGCAAGGGCCCGCTCGGCGTTCTGCTCGGCGCCCTGCCGTTCCGCCAGTTCAAGGTCCTCCTCATGCGGTTTGTCATTTCAAAGATCTCGCTCGAATCGCCGTCGTTTGACGCGCAGACCTTTGCGCATGACCAGATGACGGTCCGACAGGCCTTTGCCCTCCTCGAAGTGCTGCGACTGTATGCACCCGAGTGGCAGTTTGCGCTCCTCAAATCGATTCTCTACACAGTCGGAGTGGTGCTCAAGCCGCTGCCGCCGGCAGTGTTGGCCTCCTCTCCGGGCCGTGCGCTCTTCCGCCTTGAGCAGCTCGACATTACTGCCGTCACGATATCGACCTCGCTCCTCTTTAAGCACTACCACCTCGGGGTCATCTTGCTCTCGCGGATCCGCCTCGAGTCGGCTGCGCTCCGCGCCGCCATTGGCGAGCCCGAAGAGGACCTTGTTGCGCGAGTCGCTGACGACTCGCCGCTCTTTTCTCTCCTTTACCGCCACGTCTACCGACCGTACCTCGTCGACGGCTCGACCAAAGACATTGACAAGCCGCTCAAGTGTCTCTTTGCTGACCCGACGCTACTTCCGCTCATTCCGGCACCGCTGCGGGCCCGGTTCGCCAAGTCGATGCCCGAAGCCTCGGCTGGGAACGAGACTCCGGGCTCATCTACCGCACCCAGCACGCCGCACTCGCCAGCCCTGAGCTCGGCACCGGGCACGCCGTCGTCCGTCTCGTCGGCCGCGTCGGCGTCGGCGGCCAGTGTCTCTGCATCAGGCGCGTTGACCGCTCCGCTCGGCTTTGGCGAGGTCTCCGACGACTCGCTCGCCGCTCCTGGCGCGGGCGAGGCATCTACAACAGCCGGCGGGTCAGGTGCCGGCGCCAGTGTCAGCGCCAGCTCGGGCCTGGGTCTCGACGATGAGAGCCAGCTAGAGCGGCTGCGCGACCTCGAGCTCCAGTTCCTGGCCGACCTTGTCTCGACTTTTGACGCCCGCAACGACGCCAAGCGGTTCAAGTTCTTCCGCAAAAAGTCGCAGCGGCTCAACTTGCTCCTCCTTCTCATCCCGCAAGTTCAGATGGAGGCCTTTGTATGCAAGCTCATGGACGTGCCGGCGCCAATTACTGGGGCACACGTCGGGGCGCTCACTGACGAGGGCGCGCGCAAGATTGCGTCGATCCTCGACATGATCATCGAGCTCAAGCGTGCGGCCGGGGCCCGGCTCGAGGCCGACCTCATCCTGCTCCGCGGCATGTTTCTGCGGCTGACGCTTCCCGAGGAGGTCGACCCGTCTCGGACAAATCTTGTCGAGCTCATGCGTGCCATCATCAACGCTGTCACCCACTCGGGCCTCCTCGACTCGCTGCCCTGCCTCGTCGAGTGGCTCTCGCGCATCTCGTCCATGGTCGGCGCACCGAGCTTTGACTGGACGCCGCTCGACCTTTCCGAACTTTGCGATGAGATGGACAAGCAGTTTACCTACATCATCGAGTCGGTCGTGCCCGAGCTCGGCGAGCAGTGGTCCAAGATTCAGGACATGGAGTTTGATCCCGGCACGACGCACTCGCTTATCGCCTCGGGCGGGTTCTGGCGCGACATGCCACCCGACTCGCGGCACCTGGAGCCGCTGCTGGAAAACTTGCTCTCACTCCGGCTCCTTGTCTCGGCCACCGTCGTCGAGCTCCACCGGCGGCAGAGCCAGTTCCTCGAATCGTTCTCGCACGTCCGCCGCCTCCGCCAGCTTACCGGCTTCCAGATTGTGACCAATACGGTAGCGGCGCTTGGCTTTGTCACTGACGACGTTGACGTCTTTGGCGACGACACCCTCGCCGAGCTCATGCAGCAGATTTGGCGCGAGCGCCAGGTCCTCCGCGCCCAAGATAAGGGCTCGCTCGACCTTGCCGTCAACTTTGCCGAGACCGGGACAAACCTCAAGAAGATCAAGACCCGCAAGGGCATGCTCCTCCGCGCACTCTCGCGGTTCGCGGCCGACCCGCACGACCCGAGCTCACTCGACGAGCTGCTGCAGATCCGCGACGCCTGGTCGCGCGCCGCCGACCAGGCGCTCACCATCAAGGAGACGCTCGAGATGGTTCGTGACGAAAAGGCCGAGTGGCACGACGAGCTCTCGCTCACCCGCGCCGACCTCAACGCCCGCATCGCCGACTACCACGCGCTCATCGAGTCGCTCGATCGCGACGTCGTCAACCTTAATGCCCGCCTCGCGCTAGCCACTGTCCACGGCTTCCGCGCCGCCGTCCTCGACCACCTCGAGTCGTTGGTCCTGGCCGCAGGCTCCGAGACGGCCGCCGAACCATTGCTCGAACTCATGCAGGCGACCGAAGCGCTTCTGGACGAGGCCACCGCCTTTTCAACCGTAGACGCAGCCGCGAGCTCGAGCTCAGGCCTCTCGCGCACGTCATCGGGTATCGGCCGAGCCTCGGCGTCGACGTCGGCCTCGCTCCTCCGCTCGAGCTTTGAGAGTGAGGTAGCGCGGCGGACACGGTCGTTCATGGCCCGAACACGCTTGCAACGGAGCGTGTCGGCCGAGGCCCGCCTCGCCCAGACCGCCACCGCTAGCTCAACCAGGCCGAGCGAGAGCGAGAGCAGGGCAACTCGGATGCGCCGCAGCCTCCTCACTGTCGACGTTGGCGCGCGAGCTGTTGATTCTGACGACGACCCTGACGACAGCGGTGGCGGAGTGAGCGGCGGCGGCGGTGGCGGGAGTGGCCGAAGCGGGCCGCGCGGCGCGATCATGTCGCCGCTGCGGACGATGATGGACGCCGAGGATGCGGCGTCGGCAGTTGTGCCCGAGTCCTCGTACGCAGCGTCACCGTCGCCGTTTGCGGCGACCTGGTTCCGGGCCGGCGACTCGGGCGTCTCGGACTGGTTCAACCTCACCCGGTTTGGCGTCTCCAAGGCAGCGACGCTTGATGCATTTCGGCTTGTGCGCGCGCTCAAGACGTTGACGACACTTGCGCCACTGCGAGCACTTGGTGGCGCGCCGTCAGCCCTCAGTGCCTTTCGCAACAACGTCAAGGCCTTCACCTTTGCCTTTGTCATGTACGCACAGTTTATGGGCGTGGGCGGGACGCTGGCGTTTGCGCGCGAGTCGCGTGCGCTGTGGCTTTCTGGTGGACGCGGGGCGGAGCTGGCAGAGTCGATCCACCCGGACCTGTTTGGGTTTTGCGCCGAGTACTTTGCGCGCATCGAGGTTCTTCGCGCGCTGTCGTGGCGGTGGTGGAAGGGCTTTTCGTGCGTGCGTGTCTCGGCGCGGGTCGAGCGTGCGCGGGCCGAGCTCGCCGCCGTCCACGCCGACGTCCAGGCGCTCGAAGTCCAGCGCGGATCGACGCATGAGGCGCTCGGCGAGCTCAAGTTCTTCCTCTCGTCGTCGTTCACCTTTGCGGCCGAGGAGTCTGACGCGGCCGCAAGTCAGTTCAGGGCACGAATCAAGGACATTGTAGCGACGGTTCTTCCCGTCCTCGTCCTTGCGGCGCCTTCGCTGACTGGGTCGTACCGGGCGCCGCTAGCGACCCACGACACGCGTCAAGTCCAGCTCGCCGAGCGGGCAGCGTGGCTCAAGATGCAGTTTGCGGCGATTGACACGTCGCCACAGGCAGCCGACGCGCTCTTTGCCTCGCGCGAGACAGTGCTGAAAGCGCTCTCCGAGTCGGTTCCGGTCCTTGCCGGGCTTGTTGCGGAGGACGATGCCGACATTGCGGCGCTGCGGCGGCTGCGGTTCTACCTCGAGGGACTGGCGACGACGTTTGCCAACCCGGACGAGTCGCTCGACTCGGCGCTCGAGGACGCGCTGTCTGTGTATGCGAGGCGGGTGGCTGTCGACGAGGAACTGCTGCGCGAGCCTGCGTGGCCGCTTGCCTCGCCGGCGCTATCCGGCGAGTGGGGCGTTGGCGGTGCCCTTGATGCATGGGGTGAGACGACGCCGAGCTCGCTGCTCGACGACGCGCGAAGCGCCCTTGTCCGTGCCTTGGACGGAATTCTCGCCAAGCACGACAACGCGACGGCAACGCCGCTGGTGCGGTCGCAGATCCTGCTCAGCTTGCTTAATCCACTCGAGGCGTATGTGCTTAACGCAGGGAGCCTCTCGGTGGCTCACCAGCTCGCGCTGCTCAAGGCAGTGCTCGACGGGGTGGCGTCGGTGGTGGAAGCGCTCTCCGACTCGAAGCGGTTTGCGCTCAAGTTTGGTTCGCTCTACCCGATCCTGCTCAAGATCCGTCATATTGTGTCGACGGTGTATGTGAGCGTGTGGCGCGACTGGCGGTACGCCGACGAACTCGGCGAGGGTCTCGGGCGCGACATGTGCACCCGCCCGGTGGCGCCGCACGAGCCGACGCCCGCAGTCACCACGCTGCAGCTCATGCGGTCACTGGTCCTCGAAGCCCACGAGCTTATTATGCTCAAGCGGTCGGTGGCGCAGATCCAGACCGCGCTCCTCCCGCTCAAGCACATGTTCCCAGGTGGGGCGGGCGCGAGCGGGAGCGGCGGCGGCGACGACGGCGGCTCGACGTCGTCGTCGAACCCAACCACGCCGGTGGCGAGCGGCGAGGCCGGGCTTGCAGAGGCAGCCGCGCATAATCGGGCGCTGGTGGCACAGGTTGAGAATCTCGTGGCTCACCTCCGACCGCCAAACGTGGTCGTGGTCGAAGCTGAGGCTGAGGGCTCGATGCTTGCAGGCTTCAACGAGCTCTACGACGTCATTGTGCGGGTCAACGAGCTCGCGGGCGCGCTAGTCTCGCGACCGTCGGACCCCGCAGCCGACGAGTACTTTAACCTCCTCGTTGTCTGCCTTGCCAACATCCGCGACAATTTTGAAGAGTACGTCGACGACACGCGGCGGATGATTCGCAGCTACGCGGCGCTGCGGCTGCCGCGGTACCGAGCGTCGCTCAAGTGCGCGACACTGGGCGCGCGTCTCATCCGACGCAGCTTTGCCCTCATGATTGTGCCGCTTGGCGGGCTGTCGTCGTCGGCGCCAAGCAGCCCGTCCAAGCCACCACCCGGATCGCCGCGACGCGGGCCTGAGACTGACGCGTCGATGGGCACCGGGCTCGACTCGCCGCGTCGGCGGAGTCATGGGGTGCTTGCCTCTCTCGCGTCATTCTCGCTCTCGCCTACCAAGCTTGTGGACCTGCGCGGGCTTGCAGGCGTCTTTGACCCCGCGCCGCGGTTTGTGGTCCACGAGTCGCTGCGGTACAAGGTAGCACCTGAAGCACCCGGCGTCGAGTTTGCGGTTGCGCAGCTGGCATCGCTTTTGGAAGCCGGCCTTGCAGGTGAAGCCGGCCTGGATGGCCACGGTTGGCAGGAGATGCTGCTTGGCGGCGGGATTGTGCCGTACGAGGTGTTCCGCATCTCAAACGGGCTGGACGCCGACGCGGTGCTTGTCTCGCCGCTGCCGCGCGGGGTGGCGCTGACGCGGATGCTTGAAGTCGATCCGTTCTGCCTTGCTGGGCTGGAGATGGAGGCGTTTGGAGTGGTGCTGACCAACGCGCTGCTGGCCAACCACGGTGCGGCCGGCCCACCCAACTACGTGGTCAGCTTCAGCGACGGGGTGCGTGTCGGGAGCGGTAGTCCGTACGATGGGCTGGGGCTCTCGCTCATTCCGACCAACGTGGCCGACGCGCTTGTGGACCCGATTGTGCGGGTGTACTCTGGCGACGGCAGCTGCGTCCAGGCTGTGGCCTCCTTTGACCTCGTCTTTGTACTGCCACACATGCGGCGGCCGCTGGCGGAGACCACGCTCATGTCGCTGGCGGCGCTGCCGACCGAGCTGTTTGTGGGCGCGTGGCTCAAGGCGCTGCAGGACTCGCCGTGCGCGTCGGGCATGGACACGAGTGTGGACATTGCCGACGGGTCTGGGTGCGGCGGCGAGGCTGGCGAAGCCGGCTGGTCGGCCGAGTCTGGGCCGGGCCATGGTGTGTTCACCGACGCCAAGCTCCACGCCATGGGCCTCCCTCTTAAGCTTGTGAAAGGCACGCCGGTGCTGATGTATCGGCGGCTGAAGGCGATACAAGCCGTGGCCGAGGAGGTGCTTGCCGGCGATCGCGAGCAAGTGACCGGCGAGGAGCTGCTGACGACAATGTACCCGCTGCTTGGGCGCGTATACTCTGCGGCGCTCGACGCCGGCGAGGACGAGGCTTGCAGAGCGTTTGACGATGCTGCAGGTTACAGCGAGCTCAACTTTGCCGCGGCAGTGACGGGCGCATCGCTGGCGCTTGAAAGTGCTCGTGCGTTGCCGGAGCAGTGGGCGGACGACGGTGAGGACTTTGGCGATGGCGCGGGGCCAGTGCTGTGGCGGCGCAACATGGTGGCGTCCGACTACGAGCTCGATCGCGTGCAGGACGTGGAGCGGGCGGCGGAGGACCTCATGGGCGAAGTCACGTTCTCGGATCTGGCTGTCGGACCCGGGGCCGCATCGCGCGAGGCTGCGTACTGGGAGTGGGTCAAAACCAACCGCGCGATGCGACGGCTGAGCCTGCGACAGACGAGGAGCATCGACGGTGACGAGGTGGTCCGATTGGCAAACGACAGGCGCTACGCCGGGCTCCGCGAGATTTTCCTCGACGGGAATGCCGAGGTCCGGCTCGGGGCGGTGCAAGCGCTGTTGCGACCGCCTGTGCACGCAACGCCGAATCGAGTGGTGCGCCTGAGCGTGCGGCCGCCGCTGGGCCGCGAGCATGGGCAGAGCTGGTGCGCGAGCTGGCGGTGAGCGGCGAGAGTGGACGGTTCGAGCTTGTGCTCAACGACGGATCGCACTTTGAGTTTTCAACAACACCGGACAGCGCGCTGCTCGAATGGAGTGATCTCGTCGAGCTGGTGCGAGCGCTTGTGCGTGTTCGTGACGCTGAGGGCCTGGGCTTTGTACTGGGCGAAATGGCATTGGTGGCGGGAAGCCGGGCTGATCTGGAAGCATTTGTCAACACACGCGTGTCGACGTCGTCCAGAGCAGTGGCAGCGACAGCGCTGCTAATGGCTGTCGAAGCACAGGATCTTGCACTGGTCACGCTGCTGCTGGAGCATGGAGCCAACGTCGACGACGTTGACTCTGAACAATCACGGCGGTCTGCGCTGCACCTGGCGTGCCTTCACGCTGGACCCGAGCTTGTGGCCGAGCTCCTAGCATGGGGCGCTAACCCGCGGAGCGTGGACGTCAACGGCAAGAGCCCACTGCACTACTCTGCCGAGTACGACCGGGCGAGCGTTGTCCCGCTTCTGCTACTGTACGATGCATGGCGCGGGCGGAGCGAGGGCGGGTGGCCAACTCGGGTGGCTGAAGTGGAGGCCGCGCTCGAGGCCGTGTCGGTGGTGCCCAACCGGGAGACCGGGAGTGGAAGTCTGCGGTACGAATGCTATGTGGCACGAAGCGAGGGTTGCGACGCCAGCGAGGCCTTGGCACGACAGCAGGCGTACACTGACATGGCGGAGGCGACCGACGTACGGTGCGCACTGCACTATGCGTGTTCGTCCGGCGTAGTGGACTCGGAGCGGTGCGAGCTTGTGGCACTGCTGCTGGGCGCCGGTGCCGACCCGGACGTGTCGAACCCAGATGGGTGGACGGCACTGCACTGGGCAGCTCGGGCTGGGCGTGCGCCGGTCGTACAAGCACTCCTGGACGCGGGCGCCAACGCGAGCGCGGCAACGCTGCAGGGTCGGACGCCGCTGGACGAAGCAGTAGAGTTTGGCCACTCGCGGGTGGTGCGTCTGCTGCTGACCGGCCGCGACGACGGGAGCGAGGGCGAGCCAGAGGCCGTGATCGATCCGCTAGTGCGACTGGCCCGGCCGTCTTGCTCGCACGCGCTTGTCAGTGTTCGCGAGCGGGCACTAGCATGCGTCCGGGTGGGTGGCCTGCTCGAGGCGAGCAAGGCACACAGTAGCGCGGTGGTGTGCTACCAGGCTGGGGCAGCGCTCGTCGGCATTATGGCGGAAGGCGGCGACGCACCGGCTGACGTTCTGCGCGAGTACGTTGTGTCGAGGGCCAAGGCAGCCGAGAGCACTGCGCTGCGGGAGCGGGCCGTGATGTCGGGCGACTCCGTGCGGGATTGGCTCGTGCGGCTCCGGAATGAGCTGGTGGAAAGCAGCGACATCGAAGAGTACTCTGCCGGACTGCGCGAGTTTTTGTCGGTGCTTGTGGCATCGTGGGTGGAGAGCGGGGGCGAGCCGCCTGTGATGGACGTGGTGGTGCGCGGGGATGTTGCACGCGGCGAGGCTGGTGCCGGCGCCACGCTCGAGTTGGGCGTTCTTGTTGCTGACGAGAGCGAAGAGGCCGTGGCGTATGCATCAGCGCTTCTCGAAGGGATTCGCGGCCAGATTGCGGCATCAGGCGAGTGCGTCGGCGTTCTCGGAGCCGAGCTTGCTCTGGAGAGTGGTCGATCCGGGGTTGGGTGCGCGGGAGTGCGCACTGACGTGGGCGTGGCAACGGTTAAGGGCGCGTTGGAGGCGGTTAAGCGGGCAGAGAAGCGAGGGATCGGTGTGGCCGAGCTTGTGCTGCACCTTCGGAGCAGCAAAGCTGTGTACGTTGTGGGCGGGAGCGACGGCAAGTTTGTCAACCTCACATCCGAGCTCCGCACCGCGCTGGAGAAGCACCTGTCGTCGTCGTCGATGTGGAAGCTGTCGCTTGGGACGAAGCCGCGCGTGCGGGTGGCACAGAGCGCGATGGCGTGTGCGATCGGGTGCGTGGTGCCACCGGGCGGGGGGGATAGTTGGCAGAACGTGTGGCGGGTTCCGCGACTTGTGGTCGATGCGCTGGCGGTGTACCACGGGGTGACTTCGGAGGCGCAGCACTTTCGGTCGCAGCTCGCCGAGCTTGCGGCTGGCGGAGCTGTGGCCGGCGAGACTGCCGAGCAGTGGAAGGAGTACTTTGTGACGGCAAGCCGATGGGCGACGGCAGCCGCAGCCGGGCGTGCTGACGCGCGCGTGACCGATTGGCTTGGCGAGCGGGCACGGAATTGGGTTGACACGGCGATGGCGTGGCTGGCCAACGGCGAGCTGCAAGGGTCCGAGGTGGCGACGTTTGTGGCAGAGCCGTGGCGCGGCATGACTGTGGGCATTATCGATTTGGAGCCGATTGTGGCGTTTCCGCGAGCAGGAGTGATGGCCGAGATTGCGCGGGGGTCGTCTGGGGCAACATCGATGCACGCACTGGGCCTGTCAGCGCGAGCGGTTGCCGAGGCGTATGCCTCGGGCGACTTTTCCGGGGCGCGGTCGCTGGCCAAGTTTGTGCGGCCGTTTGGACAGAGCTCACTGTGGGAGGCATCGATGGGGGTGCTGTTGGTACTTCTGGCGTCGTCGACCGGGCAGTGGTCGCGTGCTCTGGAAGCGCACGCGGAGTGCATCGCGTGTCTGGATGCAATGGACGCGCTGATGAAGCGGGCAAGCACAGCGTCGCTGGCGCTGCGGGCGCAGGTCGAAGCGGTTTGCGCGCTGGTGTGTCGCTCTGCCGGCGACGCGGCTGCCAGCGAGGCGGCCGGACTGCGGATGGCAGACGCCGTGGCGCGACAAAACTGCAGCTCCAGCAGCAGTCTCCTCGTCCTGCCATCTGCTGTGGCGGCGCGATGCACGCGGCGCGAAGTCTTCGAGTGCGTTGCACAGTATGCGTCAGGAATGCCGCCGATCTGTCGCCGCGCCATGGACCGGGTGTGGGGCGGAGAGGCCGATGCCGAAGTCAGCAGCGAGGCGTCCGGGCGGAGGCTGTTCCCGGTGGGGCATGCGCTCGCTGAGGTGTAAACGGGAGCAGTGGGGGTGAGAGGGAGGGGGAGGGGCCACTTGGCTCACTTCAGCAGGAGAGAAACATGGCAGCCGAGGCAGACACACTGGCGGCATTGCTTGCCGGGGATGCCAGTGCGGTGATGGTGAACATTGAGGAGCGGGTCAAGGTGAAGAAGGCTATTGGGTCATATGTGGTATGTGTGTGGGGGTGTGTGTGTGGGGGAGAGGGACTGACGTGTGACATCTGCATACATGTGTGGGTGTGGGTGTGTGGGTGTGGGTGGGTATGGGTGTGTGGGTGTGTGGGTGTGTGGGTGTGGGGGTGCTCGGCGTCTGTGGCGGGTGGGGGGTGCTCGGCGTCTGTGGCCGACAACAGGTCTATCGCATCAGAGTCTGTAGGGGCGACGGGAGCGAGTGGTTTGTGGAGCGGCGATACTCGGAGCTGCTGGCGCTGCACAAGGGGCTGAGGGCAAAGTACACCTTTGTGTCGGTCAAGGTGCCCAAGGACACCAACAAGGCACTCAACGCGGTACTGATGGCAGAGTTGCGGGCGGTGGCGGCGATGCGCGGGCGAGGAAAGCGCAGCGTCGGCGGGCGTGGGTCGGCAGCCGACATGGTGGCGCTCTCGGCGCGGAAGCGGGTCGAGGCCGAGCTGGGCGAGGCCAAGGGCGCCGACGGGGTGGCGCTGGCGTCGACGACCGAGAACCTGTTTGCGCTCTTTCCGCCCAAGTCGGTCTCGCCGGACCTCGACGCGCGGCAGCACGGGCTCAACGCGTACATCCAGTTTGTGATGGCGAACCCGAGCCTGCGCGACGAGCCCGACGTGCGGACGATGTTCGCGCTGCACGACGGCGGCGTCGACGGTGGCGTCGCCATCGCGCTCGACGCCGGGCGCGCAGACTCGGCAGCGTCGTCAGACACGCTCGCATCGCCGCGGCTGGTCGGCTCGCCGTCGTCGTCCGAGTACATGTCTGTGCCGGCAAGTTCCAAGCTGCAGGTGGCATCGTCGGTTGGCGCCACGGCGGTCGAGGTCGGTGCGCTCCAGGTCCCGACAGTCCGGCTCGACGACTCGGGCAAGTACCACGTCTACGAGATCCATCTCTACCGCGAGACCGACATCCTTGATGCGGCTGCTCAGCCGTACGCTGTTCTCCTCCGGCGCTACTCGCAGTTCTTGCAGCTCCACCGCGAGCTTGGTACCGAGTTTGACCGCTCGTCGTCGCTCACCTTTATGATCGACTTTCCGCCCAAGTCAGGCATGAAAAAGCCGTCTGATGCCGAGCTAGAGACGCGCCGAGCGTACTTTGAGGCACTGCTAGTCGGCGCTGTTGGCCATCCACTCATGTCGCGGTCGGCGACGCTTATCGAGTTCCTCGCCGTCGACTCTCAGGTCCATTCAAACCTTGACCTGTTCGCCACGGTTACGGCGTCGTGAGCCGCCAAGGGCCACGGCTCGCGCCTAGCGTCACAGCTCGCGCGAGAGCTCGATGTACTTGGAGAGATACGTCTTGCGGGTGCTCAAATCGCCGGCGTAGGGATACGAGGCCGCAGCGGTCGAGGCGCCGGCGTAGCCCGAGGCCGACGCTGACGAGGCAAACGTGGTGTGCCTACCCGGAGTCGGGTCGAGGTACGACGCCGCCGCCGGACGCTGCGAGTACGGCACATTCGGCTCGGTCGCCGGCATGTAGGCCGCAAGCGTCGGGGCGCGGGCGGCGAGCTCTGGTGACGGCGAACGCGCCGGCGAGGTGCGCGCCGGCAGGCCGTATGCATCGGTGTGGCGCTGATAAAGTGAAGTGTTGTCTTGCGGGAGTCCGAGCGAGGCCGTCAGCGGCGTGCGCGGCGGAAAGAGGCCAACGTCGTCCGACTGCGTCGGCGGGCGAGAGATCGAGAGCGAGCCCTGGGTGTACGGATGGCTCACAAGCGTGTTTGGCAGCTGCTGCGGCTGCAGCGAGCTGCGCTCTGGCGACGAGTGCTCGTCGGCGTGGTATGGCGGCCGAGGAAAGAGCGACGGCTCCAGGATTGAGTCCAGCGACATGTGCAGATGCTGGAGGAGCGGCTCGCGCGCCGCCCGCATGCCCGAGAACGCCTGAGTGATGAGCGAGGCCGTCGACTCCTTGTCGACCGCCCCCAGCGAGTTCTTGACAACAAACGAGACTGGCGCCGTGTTCTCGTCAAGCTCATCGAGCTCGTCGTAGTACGAATACTCGTGCAAATCGTCGGGGCTGTCGCCAACGTTGTGATGAGCACCAGGCTCGGCGTCGTCCTCGCCCTTCCCGGCGTCGACCAGCACCGGCTCGTACTCGTACTCGTACTCGAACTCTTCGGGCACGTCGTCGTCGCCGGTCGGCTCATGCTCGCCGCTCGTCGAGTCGGCGACCGGAGGGTCATCGGCAGCATCGATGTCTGTGGCGTCCGAGGGCTCGCTCGGCTCGGCCTCGGCGGGCTCGCTCGGGGTCCGGCCCTCGGCGCGGTCGCGGAGATGAGCCTTGACCGCGTCGACGTCGTCGATGATGTCGAGCGGGATGTCGTCGAGCGGATTGTCGTTGAGGACTAGCCACGAGAGCGCGGTGCAGTAGCCAAGCTCGTTGGGGATGTCTTCGAGGGCGTTACCGTCGAGCTCGAGCGAGGAGAGCGAGGCGATGGAGGCCAGCGCCGGGTCGATGTCGTTGATGGCGTTGCGGCCAAGCTTCAGCTGCTTGAGACGCGGCGCGTTGCCGAGCGAGGCCGGAACAAGAGTGATGGCGTTGTGGGAGAGATCCAGCGAGGTGAGCGCCGGCATCTTGGAGACCACCGTCGGGACGGCGCGGAGCTTGTTGTGCGAGAGATCGAGCTTGGCGAGCGAGGCCGCTGACGCAAGCGAGGCAAACGAGGTCAGCGCGTTGTGGCCCAGCCGCAAGTTGGTCAGCCTGTCCCAAGTTGCGATCGACGGGAACTTGGACAACTTGTTCGAGCTCACATCCAGCTCGACGAGAGCCGTCAGGTCCTTGATCGAGTTGGGCAAGTGCGTCAGGGCGTTGTTGGCCAGGTTAAGTCGGGTCACTCCGGCCAGCTTGCTCGTCTTCTCATCATCAAGCTCGCCTGGAAGGAGCAGGAGGAGGTGAGTGTGAGTATATGCGCAAGAAGGTCCAAGGATGTGCGGCATGACATCGATGGCGGCCGAAGGCGGCCGATGGTGGCTGGTGGCGGTCGCCTTGGCCAGGTCACGTACCGAGCTCGCAGCCGTCGATGCGGACCTCTGTCAGCTTGTCAGCCAGTTTGTAGAACTTGGACGGGAGGTGACCATCTGGTAGCGGCTCATGTACAAGGAGGAAGACGCCCGAGTCCTTTGCTCCGCTCACGGCTTCCTTGACCGGCTTGCTCACCTTGCCTCCCATGTCGCCAACGGTCGATCGAGTGAGGTTTGGTCGGTTGGCGGGCGGGCGGGCGGGCGGGCGGGCGGGCGGGCGGGGCGGCCAACCAACGACGGGTGGTGGCTGGTAGGACCGGAAAACTGGCACCACGATGGAGATGATCACGATGGGTTGAATGGTGAGCGGGTGGGCGGGTGTGTGTCTAGGGGGGGGGGGATGTGGATGGATGTGTGTGTTTGTTGGTTCAGACAGAGGTGATTACTACTTCTTGCCCTTCTTGCTCCCGTTCTTGCCCGCCTTGCGAGCAGCGCGGCGCTGTGCGCGCTCAGCCTGGCGCCGCCGCTTCTCGGAGCGCTTGACGCGGACCATCCGCTTGACCTTCTGCTCGCCGGAGGGAAGAGTGATGACCTCGATCTTCTCCTTGGGCGGCTTGTTCTTCTTCTTGGCCTTCTTGGACTTGGCCTTCTTGGACGTGAGCGTCTTCTTGGTCGTCTTTCCGGTCTTGGGGTCGACCGTCTTCTTGGTCGTCGTCGTCGTTACAGTCGTTGTCGTCGTCTTCTTGGCCTTGGCCTTGGACGCTGACGCCGGCGCCGGCGCTGCCGCCACCTTTTTCTTTGACCGCTTCTTGCGGCGCTTCTTGGATTTGGTGGAGTCGGTAGCCGCCGTGGACGCGCCATCGTCGGTCTTACGGCGGCGCTTCTTCTTGGACGACTTCTTCTTGCGACGCTTCTTCGACGTAGTGACGGTGGTGGTGGTGGTGGCGGCGGAGGAGGCGCCGTCGTCGGCAGACTTGCGGCGGCGCTTCTTCTTGGACACCGTCTTCTTGCGGCGCTTCTTGGACGACTTTTCTTGCGGCGCTTCTTCGACGTAGTGACGGTGGTTGTGGTGGTGGCGGCGGAGGAGGCGCCGCCGTCAACAGACTTGCGGCGGCGCTTCTTCTTGGACGACTTCTTCTTGCGCCGCTTCTTGGATGTGGACGTGGTGGTAGTGGTGGTGGTGGTGGCAGTGGCAGAGGAAGCGCCGGCGTCGGCCGGCTCGCTAACGCGCTTCTTGGAGCGCTTCTTGGAGCGCTTCTTCTTTTTCGACGTCTTGGCCGCCGAGCTCGAGTCCGAGCCGTCGGCTGGCGGCGGGGCGGACTTGTCGACAGCCTCCTTGGTGGTGGTGACGGTGGTGATGACCCGGCGCTGCTTCTTCTTCTTAGCCTTGGCTTTCTTGGACTTGGACTTGGACTTGGACTTGGCCTTGACCGAGTCAGGGCTCGGCGCAAAGTTGTGGTTGTGATCAGGCGAGCCATCGCCGCAGTGCGGGCACGAGGCGATGTGCGAGGCCGAGCGGAGCGTGCGCATGTCGTCGAACGAGGCCGAGTCCTCGGCATCCCACACGTGGCCCTTGATTGAGAGCGGAAGCAGGTCGGTGAGTGCCTCGGCAATGTCCAGAAAGTCCTCGACGTCGTCCTCGTCGCCCTCCTCGAGCAACTCGTGGTAGCAGAGGGTGTCGTTGACGGTGTGGAGCTTGTCGAACAGAGTCGACGTCAGCTTGGCCACAGCCTTCTTCTCATCGAGGCTGAGCAAAAAGTCCGAGCCGTCGACCGTAGTGATCTTGCCCTGCCGCTTCGTCCCGCGCGCCTTGGGTGCGTCCCGGGCGAGCTGTCCAGGCACAAACGCCTCGATCCGCTTAAACGACGCTAGCACCGAGCCAAGCAGCTCGCGGACAGCCTTGCGCGAGAGATGCCGCGAGCCATCCTTGTCATACACCTGCCACAACGACTTGACAATGCCGGACCTCTGTGACTGGGTCAGAATGGCGGCGTACCTACCTCGCCTCATCGCAACATCAAGTGAGTAAGCATGGCGCCGGCCGTTGGCAAAGAGAGAGGGGGGGGGGGGGGGAGGGAGGGAGGAGACGGAGGGGAGGGAGGAGACACACACCCCCCCCCGGGGGGGGGGGAGGAACTCCCCCCCCACCCCCTTTGGGTCCACCCCAGTGTGAAAAGGGCACACAAAAGGGGGAAAAAAGTGGGGGGGAAAAAGGGGGGGGGGGAAATTTAACCCCTCACCAAAAAGCGGAAAAAATTTTCCGAAGAAAACCCTTTTG
>NW_013657675.1:59030-66038 GCF_000142905.1 Thecamonas trahens ATCC 50062 | reverse complement strand
AATGTGCTAGCGGTCGGACGGTGAAGCACTCGACTCTGACTGCGACACGGGCTGCTTGCTACCTGCTCACATCAAACGCACCCCCTCCCCCCCCCCCCCCCCCCCCCCACCCACCCACCCACCCACACTCTCTCTACCATGCCGTCCAGGCGTAGAGTCGAAGTTGCCCAGCAGGTGCTGGCACGGCTGACCTCGTTGCAGCAACCGGCGACCGGGGCGCTGATCGGCGTGGTCATGTCGGGCCGGTGCCGGGTGGCAGCGGCGGTGGCGGCCGAGCTGGACGCGGGCGACTTGGCTGAACTCGAGAGCGTGCTGGTCGGCGGTCTGGCGGTGGTCGGCGTGTACATGGTGCACAAGAGTGCGCAGATTGCCGATGCGGCAAGCCGGCTGGCCAGAGTGGCGGCCGAAGGCGACCGCGACTCGGCGCTGGTCCTCACTCTCGCTCTGGACGGGTCCAGCCGGGGGCGGCCCAAGGCGACGGACGCGTCTGCGCCGCAGTCGCGGATCGAAGTGGTGGCAAGGTCGGGCAAGGCAAGCGAAGAGTTTGTCGGTATCTGGGCCGAACTCCCGGTGGTGGCGGATCTCGGTGCGCGCGACATCGCGCGCGAAGCCGCTCGTGCTGCTGCCGAGGCAGTGGGGCGGGTGGCATGCCTGAGGATTGGCGACGCTGTCGCCTTTGCGCCGTGGATGGCCGGGCGGCGAGTGAGTGTGCGTGAGCTGATGGACGGGTCGAGTGAAGGCACGGCAGGCGCGATCGGCGCCAAGGCCAACGTCCTGTGTCAGCCTGGAGTCCGATCGAGCGTTGTGAATGGCGCAGCGAGCGGTCGTGGACTCACCGCAGCTCGGCTGGCGGTCGCCGGCTGGATTGCCGCCGACGAACGCGACAGCTTTGCGGCGGTGACAGCGGCGTGGGCGGTCGATGCCACCCGGGCGATTGCGGCCATAGCGCGGAGCTGGGCCGAAGACGGTGCCGGCACCGGGCTTGCGCCGTCGCGGATATTTATTCGGACTCCAAGCAGCGGCCTCCTTCTCAGTATTCCGCGCATGGCTGCCGAGCCGGCCGAGCAAGCGCTTGCGGTGCTGAGCGATGTGGTCGGTGACGAGGCGAGCTTAGTGGGTGCGAGACGGGTCGAGCTTCCTGCGCCAGGCAGAGCGAGTGTTGCAAGAGCAACCAGGCCAAGTGCACAAAGGGGGCCAGCGAGCAGGGTACTACTGGGTCTTCTTGCTGTGGGAGTCGCTCTCCTCGCCATGGCCCTCCGGTGGCTGGGCGTGCTGTGACCGGTGTGGCGGTTGGGCGGCCGGATTGGTTTGGCGCCAAAAAAAGGCGCGCGCGGCCGATGTTCCTCCGCACCCACAGCGGCAGAGGGGCGGGTTAAAGGCGGTGCGAAGGACAGGGCAGAGGCGCGCAAGGTTGCTACGCGCCAAGGGGGGAGCTTGACGAGGCAGCAGGCAAGGTGTGGAAAAAACGTTGCGGGGCATGGGTGGAGCAAGTTCGGCGGAAAACGGCAGTGGCGGCGAGGCGGACGGCCAGCTACGGTGACGGGCGTGGGTCGTGGTAGCTCTCTTTGGCGGCTCGTGTGGCGAGAGTAGGCGGAAGCAGACGCGTTGTGTCGAGGTAGGAGGCTGTATGACGACGCCTTTGACGCTAGCTGAGGCACTGGGCTCTGTGGGGGCCGAGGTGGAGGCGCTTGCGGCGTCGCTCTTTCACAAAGCGCACGAGGGCTTTGCGGCTGACGAGGCGCCCGAGGACCGGCAGCTGGCGGCGGCTGCACTGTACCTTGCAGTCCATGCACAGGACATTGAGGCGGCGTGCGGGACCGAGGGTGGGCTCTCTGCGGGCCTGCCACAGAGCAGGAGCAAGGCCGGCGGGGTGAGCCGGAGCGGGAACAAGGCCGGCGGCAGAATTGGCGCCACGGGCGGGAGCTCGCCAAGCCTCTCGCTGACCAAGCTGCTGCGCGAGGCCGAGACGTCGCTGCTGGACTTTTTCGGTGCGGCCAAGTCTGTGATCCATGTGCTCTCGCTCGACGGGGCTTTTGATGCGCATCTCAAGATGGTGGAGCGCGGGTTTGTGGTGGCGACGATCTTGTTCCAAAAGTACGATAAGGTATGGGCGTGGGCTGTGCGGAGCGAGGGCGGCGGCGAGCCGCTGATGTACTCGCTCGGTTGGCATTTGTTTGTGCTTGCGCGCGACGCGCTGCTCGGCTCACCTCCGGACCTGGTCAACTCGTACTACCTGCTGCTCTCGGTGGTGGCCGTGGCGACGTCGCTCCTGCCGGGCGCCTCGCTGTCGGACGCGTTTGCGGCAGCGCGAAGCGGCGAGAGCGTCGAGGCGCACCTCCGCGTTCTTGCTGGCGAGAACAGGATTGAGCCGGACCACCTGGTTGAGGTTTACACGTCGGCAATGGCGGAGAAACTGGACGAGCTGCTGGGACGGTGGATGTCGAGCGCGGCGCGCGGCAAGACAAAAATCAGTGCCGGCAGCGTAGCCAAGCACTTGCACACGCTGCTGGGCAAGGCCTCGGCCGAGTACTCGACGCACCACGAGGCTTTGGGCGGGCTCGACGAGCGGACGTTCCTCTCCGAGTCGGGGCCGGGCGGCGGGCCGCTCAGCGGGGTTTCTAAGCTCTCGACGTCCTCGCGCAAGTTTTACGCAGTTACGCCGCCGCGGACGCCGAGCACGGCGCGGGCGGGGCGGGTGCTGGCTGCAGCGACAGCGTCGCCGTCGCTGGTCAACTCTGCGCTGCGGTATCCCGAGTCACCGTCGCGCGGGGGACGGAGCGGTGGGAGCGGTGTGCCTGCGACGCCGATGTCGTCTGCGCACTCGCTGGTGCGGTGGCTGCGGTCGATGTTTGACGTGCCGCGGAACGGGAGCGTGCCTGTCCCGGACGTAGTGGCTCGGTTTGTAGAGGCAGCGTCGGCTGAGAACGTGACGGTGGACGGCGTGTCAGGCCGGGCGGCTGGCCTGGTGGCCAAGGTTGATCTTGGCGGCGAGCTCGGAGCGAGCAATGAGCGCGCTGCGCTCGGGCTTGCGCTCTACTACGAGGTGCTTCACGTTTTGCTCGAGTCCGAGGAGGCACGGCTGGGAATGACCGACTTTTCGGCGCTCCTCGCGTCGGACGCGTTCCACACTGCGCTTGTCGGGGTCTCGCTCGAGGTGGTTATTTTCTCGTACAAGGTCTCTCAAGCCGAGTTCCCTGCGGTGCTGGGCGCGCTGCCTGTGGACGCGTTCCACTTTGTCAAGATCCTGGACTCGTTCATCACGGCGGCGACGGCGCGGCTGCGGCTGCCAGAGCCGCTGCGGCAGCACCTCCGCGAGGTGGAGGAGTCTGTGCTTGACTCACACGCGTGGCAGTCTGTGGTGCTGGAGCGATTGCTGAGCGCCGAGTCACCATACGTGCCCGCCGTCGACGAGTTTGTGCAGACGACCAAGGATGCGCTGCTTTCGTCGCTGGCGCGCAAGCCTGTGCTGCGGCCGGCAGACCTTTATGCCGAGTCGCCGCGCAAGCCGCGAACGGGCGGGCTAGGCAGCGGGCGGCGGCCGACGCGGACGTCGCTTTTCCAGGAGCCCCGAAGCGGTGACGATGACGAAGAAGCGGCTCACGATGAAGGCGGAGCGAGCTCCGAGGGCAAGGCGAGCGGGAGCTCCCGGTCCGGCACCGCGGTCTCGCTGGAGGTCTTTATGCGGAAGGTCCTCGGGCTGCTGTTCAAGCGGCTGACCGATCTGTGCGCGAGACTGGGCGTGCCGCGACTGGTGATGGTGCAGTCGTGGGAGGCCGTGGCACACGTGCTTGTGGCGGCGCGCGCACTGCTGTGGCGGCGGCACCTGGACGTGCTTGTCATCTGCACACTCTACGGCGTGGCGCGGGCAAACTCGATCACCGACTACACATTCAAGAAGATCATCGAGCAGTACCGGGCGCAACCGCAAGCGTCGTCCAAGGTCTACAAGTCTGTGCTGCTCGAGGCGAGCAGCGGAGCAAGCGGCGACATCATTGCCTTCTACAACCAGGTCTACATCCCGGCCATGAAGCCGTACCTGCTCAAGCTGCAGACGGCGGCAGAGAGTCGGGCGACTGAGGGCGACTTGCTGGACGACAAGCTCGACGCAGTCCGTGTGGGGCAGCAGAACCTGTTCCTCTCGCCGCTGAGGTCGCGCTCGCCGGCGCGGCGGTCCGGCCCCGCAGCAGGCGCGCGGTACGACTTTGGCCTCTCGCCGGCCAAGCGGCTGCACGAGATCAACCGCGCGCTCCGCAACAAGCGGGCCCGGTCCGGCGACACCGGCTCGGCGCCAGGCTCGGCAGGCGGCTCGACGGCAAGCGCCGGATCGGGATCGGAAGAGGAGGCTGGGGTGGAGGAGCGTGGCGGAGACGTGGGTCCCGTGCGGAAGCGGCGCAAGAAGTTGTAAATGAGCACAGTAGTGGGCGTGAGCGGCGGAAGGACGAGGTGGGCACACCCGACTCGCTTTTTACCAATGACGACGTCCACGGTGGTGCTTGCCGTCGTGGCGCTTGCCAGCGTCATGGTTGCTACGCAAGCAGCGACATGTCCGGCGACGCTCCAAGACGGAGATGAGCTGTACCATGTGAACGCACTTGCTTCGCTTGGCCCGTTTACCACCCAGTGGAACGATGGCTCTTCCACCTACACCTACAAGGTTGACCCATGTGACACCATTGCAAGCTGCGGCGGTACGCGACCTGGCCATCTTTACATGAGGGGAGGGGGAAGGGGGGTGGGGGTGGGGGTGGGGAGGAGGGAGGGAAGGGGGTGGCAGAGCAAGGAGAAGGATGGGGAGAGGGTGGGTGTGTGGGGGTGGTGGGGGTGGTGGGGGTGGTGGGGGGGGAGGGGGTGGTGGGGGGGAGGGGGGGGAGGGGGGGGGCGGTAGTCGCCCATGGAAGCACGCGGTCTCTGCGAGTGGCAGTCTGCCCGGGCGCATGCGCCCGCAGCCACCCAGACACAGCCACCCAGACACAGCCACCCAGACACAGCCACTCGGCGCACAACTACCCACAGCGGTAGCCACCCCAGTCCGCATGACTCACTCAAGCACTCGGCGGCTGCATATGCGACAGGTGACACCAACCAGGCGGGCTGCCAGGTCAACACAGATGCTGCAAAGTCGAAGGGTATGGGCAAGTCGGCGACGGCGGTGTATGGGTTCGATGTGCCTGGTGGCCTCGGATGGAATGCGATTTACACCGACGGCACGCCGTGCCACGATGGGACGCCGCGGTCGTTCCGCCTCACGGTTCTGTGTGACAAGTCGGTGACTGGGACGCCTGTGCTCGAGTTTGACGGCGAGACGTCGCACTGCCACTACGAGATGGTGCTGCGGTCGGGAGGCGAGGGCGCGTGTCCAGCCGACTCGCCATCGCCGTCGCCGCTCCCGGCCGACTGCACCACATTTTCGCCCGAGGGCCACCCGGACGTGGTGTACGAGCCGCACCTGCTGAACCTGCCGGGTGAGGAGGCGTACCATGCCACGTCGGAGATCGGGCACTACATGTTTGACCTCGATGTGTGCGGGCCGGTGACGTGCGCCGGTGGCGACGAGTTGAAGCCGGTCGGCGTGTGCCAGTATGATATTGACGCTTCGCGGGCATTCTCGCTGGGCACCGTCGAGTCGGCTTCGTTTGAGGCCTTTGACGATGCTACTGCAGGCTACCGCATCACGTACAGCAACGGCGAGCAGTGCCACGACGGGACGTCTCGCAAGACGATTCTCGCGGTCTATTGCTCGCCATCGACGGTCGAGCCGGTACTCACGTTTGTGGCCGAGACCGCCCACTGCGAGTACCTGTTCTCACTCAAGGCCAACATCGGGGCGTGCCCGTCGCAGGCGCCGCCGCCGCCGCCGCCGCCGCCGCCGACCGCCACCTGCCCGTCCAAGATTGTGGACTCGGACGCGCACGGCGAGTTCTGGTACTCCCCGTCCAAGCTGGCGTCTATTCCGCCGTTCACAACGACGGCGACCGACCCCAACTCGGACCTCACGTACACCTACACGCTCTCGGTCTGCCATCCGCTCTCGCACATGTGCGGCGACGGCGACGACTACACGGCAGTCTGCCAGGCACACGACGACATCCAGTTTGCGCTCGGCTCGTCGAGGCTTGTCTACGCCCAGCCCATGCAGCCTGCGCGGTCGGGCTACATGCTGCAGTACGGCGGTGGGAGCAAGTGCCACGACAACACGGCACGCTCGACCCGAGTCTACGTCATGTGCGACCCAACGGCAACGACGCCCGAGCTTGTCTTTGGTGGCGAGACCTCGCACTGCCAGTACGAGTTCACCCTCACCGCCGCCGAGGCCTGCCCCGACGGCCCGCCGTCGCCGCCAGCCGCTACTTGCAGCGACGCCCACCTCCCGTCGCAACTTGCCGGCGGCCTGGTGTACAACTTCCACTCGCTGCTGACGTCGTCGGCCGAGGTGACGGCTTACCTCGGCGCCTCGCAGTATGACTTTGAGGTCAACGTCTGCGGCGCAGTTGACTGCCCCAAGCGCCACGACCTGTCTGTTGATGCTGGGGCGTGCCAGTCATGGGACTCGCACGGCCACATGCGCGGCCTCGGTGACGTCGCCTCGGCCCGGATTGTCGAGCTTCCGGGCAACGATGGATACACGGTGACGTACACCGGTGGCGACTCGTGTGCCGACGGCACCCAGCGGGCCACTATCATCACCGTCGAGTGCATGCCCAACCCCGGTGCGCCCATTCTCCTCCTAGACGACGAGACCAACGACTGCACCTTTGAGTTTACCATCCAGGGTCACACCGGTGCTTGTCCCGAGCAGCCGATCGCGCCGCCGGTGCCGTCACCGCCGCCGCCGTCGCCGCCACCGTCTCCCGGCCCAACCCCTGGCCCGACCCCGCGCCCGACCCCGCGCCCGACTCCGCGCCCGACTCGGCGCCCGACCCCGCGCCGACTCCTCGCCGACCCGCGCCCGACCCGCGTCCGACGCATGCACGACTCTTGCACGACTCCGGCTGCACCATCAACAACAGA
>NW_013657675.1:49711-58288 GCF_000142905.1 Thecamonas trahens ATCC 50062 | reverse complement strand
CGGGCTCGTCGCCGCGAAGGACGGCGTCGACGTCGGCGGCAGCCGGGAGGCGTGGGGCGAGGCGGGCGCGGACCGACTCCAGAAAGTCCATCAGCGGGCCGAGGCCACGAGTCTGGACGTTGATGATAAAGGCTTCGCAGGCGGCCTTGAGGCGGGTCTCGAGTGCCTGCTTGGCGTCGAGCTCCGACTCGATGATCTCGGGTGTAGCTCCGGTGACGAGCGAGAGCAGTGCGTTTGGCGCCGAGAGAGAGAAGAGCGAGGACGACGAGGCGACGACGCGCGAGACGTACGAGGAGAGGTGGGCAAAGTCGAGCGACTTTTCCTTCATGCGGAACTCGACGTCGAACGGCGAGATCTGCTCCCGAAGAATGAGCAGATGCTTGATGACAAAGAGAAACTCGTGCTGCGGGCCAGCGGCCTTGCCGACCACGCCCGAGGCGTAGACAAGCGAGTTGGTGCACTCGGAGACGTACTCGAGGGCGAGGCCCTGGAAGATGTTGATGTCGACTGACCGGTAGAGCTTGGACAGCGACATCAGCGTCTCGTGCAGCGTCGGGTACCAGTCGGCATACGGGGTGGCACCGTCGGCGGGCGGCATGCCGCTGGGCTTGCCGGTCAGCGCCTCATAGCGGGCAAGCCGCTGCGGGTATGCAATCTCGTGTGGAGCCGGCGAGTAGCCGGCGATGCGGTCGCGGATGACGGTCTGCGCCCGGTAAAAGAGGCGCTCCTGGACGTCGGAAAGTAGCCTGCGGGCGGTGGTGAGGAAGAGGCTGGCGCCCGACTCGGCACTGGACTCAATGTGGCCCTCGATGACCTCCTGCTTGAGGACACCGGCCACGTCGACGAGGGTGTCGAGCGACGACTGCTGGATGATGCAGGGGCGGAGCCAGTCGTAGAGCGGCGTGGCCATGGCGTCAAACCACTCGGAGGCGAGGCCGCCGGAGGGTGGGGTGAAGAACCGCTGGAAGAGCGCGTACTCGAGCGAGGCGACGCGGAGCATGACTAGCGCACCGGAGCGGACCGAATCCACCAACGCGTTCTCGTCGAGTACGCCCGCCAGCTGCTTCTCTACCACCGGCGGTACGAGCTCGAGCCTCGCAGCAAAGTAGGCTTCGTGGAGCGAGGCGAGTAGCGCGGCGTACTCTGGACGGGCAACCCGGGCCTCGACCTCGTCGACCAGTGGGCGGAGCTGCGGAGCCATGGCCCGGAACTGAACATACAGCTCCGACGTGTGGGTCGCCTCGCCGTCGCCGCCGCCGCCGCCGCCGCTGGTGAGCCCAGCGCTGCCGGGCAGGGTGACGTCGGCGAGGCCGGCGGCAACACCGCGAGTGGTGGCGCGGACAACTCGCACAAACTGGTCGCGGAGAATGCCGAGCCCGCGGTGCTGGAGCGAGCGGAAGCGGAGCATGTATGATGCAGCGTCGCGATAGGCCCGATTGGCCGAGACAAAGGCAAGCGCCTCGTCGAGCGTCCGCAGCGCGTCCAGAAACCGCGGCGAGCAGGCGTCGACCTTGGGCGCGTCAAAGACGCGGTAGACCTCGTCGGCAGCATCAAAGTACTTGAGCCGAGCCGCAATCGACTGCGACATGGCCACAAGTGAGGTCTTTTCGCGCAGCAGGCTCTCGCACTCGGAGTGGAGCGCCGCCGACGAGTCCTGGACCGAGGCGTGATGGGCACGGACCTGCTCCACATGGTCGACGGCATCGTCCAGCGCAGCCAGGAGCGCTTTGCTCTCCTCTACCCGCTCGGTGAGCAGGGCGAGGTAGCTTGATTGAGCCTCCGACGACGCGTCCTCCATCAGGTGGGCCACCGATGCGAACCAGGCAAAGAACTGCTGCGACGACTCACAGACCGGGATCTCGCCGTCGATGCCTGTCGCCGACTTGTCCTTTCCTCGCTGGGCCGTCTTCGAGTGTGAGTCATCGGTCTGGGGTGTCGCCGGCTGGCCAGGGAGGGGGAATGATGCATGCGTACCTCTGACAGAGTTGATGATGTGGCGGTATCGGTGGCGGTGCCGGTGGCAGCAGTGTCGGCAGACGGCGAGGCGCGGGCTGAAGGCAGCGGCAGCGGGCGGTCATGAACCAGGCGGGTGAGGTCGTTGACTGCTGTGCGTTCGTTCGGGGAGAGCGGCAGTCCCTGGTTCCACGCTCGCACAGACTGCATGGGTGTGTGTGTGTGGGGGGGGGGGGGGGGGGGGGGGGGGGGGGGAAGAGGGGTGTAATCGTTGGTGACTGGTGCCATTAATCGTTGGCTGGTTGGGGGAGGATTAATCGATGGCTAGGATTGGGGATTAATCGTTGGCTGGTTGGGGGGATTAATCGTTGGCTGGTTGGGGGGATTAATCGTTGGCTGGGTGTGGGGATTAATCGTTGGCTGGTTGGGGGGATTAATCGTTGGCTGGGATTGGGGATTAATCGTTGGCTGGGTGGATGAGGGGGGGTTGGTTGGCAGAGGGAACTGGTCGTTGACAACTTGGCGCCAACCAACCACCACCACCACCACCACCACCGCTCCACCGCTCCCTCCCTTCCCTTCCTTCCGTCCCTCCATCCACCCTCCTCCCCCCCCTCCACACACGCACACACGTCCTTACGATGACTACCGACTATGCCGCACTGTTGGCATCAGCACGGGCCACCCTCCTTGCACGGCGGCAAGAGGAGGCGGCGACAAGGACAGCGGCTGGCCATGCCCTGGTCTCCTCGCTCCAGGCATCGGCAGCACTCGCCGCAGCAGCTGGTCCTCCTCCGCCTGCAGTGGCGGCGGTCGATGGTGATGCATATCTGAGGCCATCGCCAAATGAGGCTGCCGCTGCCGTGGCAAAGTCAACCGCAGAGTGGCGCGCTGCCCGCTTGCAGCAGGTCCGTGCTCAGGAGGCTCTCCGTGCCTCGCTCGTCCGCGATGCCTACGCCGAGAAGACCGCCCTTCTGAGGGCTGATCGCGAGGCCCGCGCACAGGCTCTGGCTGCCGAGGCCAATGCTGCGCGGGCAAAGGTGCTCGAGGACGAGCTCGAGCAGCACTCGCAGCGGCTGGGCAAGGCTCACCAGAATGCTGCCCTCGAGGTCCGCCGCGCCGTCGCCCGCGAAGGCAACGAGCTCAAGGCCGCACTGGCGGCGTACGATGCCCAGCAGGAGCGGTACCTGGCGGCGCTTGAGCGTCTGCGCGGGAGCAAGGCTGCTCAGTCGGCGCGTGCTCGTGCTGCGGCGCAGCGGCGGGAGTTGGTCAAGGACATCGAAGCGCAGCGGGCGGCAGCCGCAGCCGCAGCAGGGGCCCGCCGTCGCGAGGTAGCCGCAGCCGAGGCTGGCGCTGTTGTCCCAGACCTTCCGCGCGACCCAATGGCCGCCATCCTCGCCGGAAAGCCATCGCGAGCGCTAGTGCCGGATCCAGCGCTCAAGTACGCGGTGACGAGGTTCAACGCGGCGCCGCTGGTGCCCGATGTCACGCTTCCGCCCGAGGCCAAGCCCGCTGTTGCACCGCGGCCGCGCGAGACTGCGTTTGACGCCGCTGAGCGGGTGCGCACGACCGTGCGAGCCGAGGCGAGCAAGGCTGAGGATCGAGCCCGTGCCCGCGGCGACGCAGCCATGGCCAAGGAGACCCGCGCGAGGCGCAACCATGCGACTGAGGAGCTGCTTGTTGCCGCCGAGCGCGAAGACCGAAAGCGCAAGGTGGCCGCTACCGTCAATCGCGCCCGCTCGCTGGTGGCGCAAGGTGGGCACAAGCTCCGTTCGGGCGTTACTGACATTGACGAGCGGCGAAAGCATGCTGAGCTCGAGGCAGCGTTCGAGGACATGTTTGTGCCATCGGCCTCGCCGCCGCAGGGAAAGGTTGACGCCCTTGGTGCGCTCGTCTGGCAAGAAGCAGCGCCAGGCGTCGAGCTCCCGCGCCCATTCTCGCCGACGCCAACACCCGCGCCCGACCCAGCACTCGCGTTCGGTTCGCCGACGCGTGACTCGCCCATCAAGACCGATCTGCGCGACGCAGTCGATGCGTACAAGACAGCCCGCGAGGACGCGGTTCGTGCCGACATGGCCGGCTCGCCGTCGGCCGACCCGAACAACGCCGACGCGCGTACAGTTCACAAGCCGCTCGACCTGCTCCGTTTTGTCCGCGAGACCGCGTACGACGTCGATGACACTGGGTTCGAGGCCTCGCCATCACACCTTGCGCGACTGCAGGAGACTCTTGTCCGCGCTCTTCCCGCGGTCTCGGCTGAGGCACTCACGTACTCGCCGTCCAAAGTCCAGATCCTGGCCTCGACGGCCGAGATCGGCTCACCAGCGTGGAACCCGGTGATGGACGCGCTCGCAGCCGGGCGGCTACCGTCACCAAAGATGGATACGCCCGAGAAAATGACGATGGCCTCGCCGTTTGCGGTCACGCCGCTCTCGCCGTCGCCGTCGCCCGAAGACGCGGCAACAGCGGGGCGCGACGGTGACAATGAGCAGCCCGCCTCGCCGGTGGCTTCGCCAACCAAGATGCAAACTTCGGCCTCGTCGATTCGTGACGAGTTTACCGCCTTTCGCCAGAGCATGACCATCCCACTGGGCGGAGTCGACCTCGAGGCGTCCGAGTCGGTCATCCGCGACGTCGCAGCCCGGGAGGAGGAGCGTTCGCAAGTGCTCGACTTGTTGCTTACCAGCATGCGGGCGTCACCCAAGCCCCAGGCCCTTGATCTTGTTGATCCGCCGCTCTCGCCCGATGCACAGGCTCGGGCCGCTGCCAAGCGCGCCGAGCTCGAGGCCCGCTCTGCCGCACGCGCCGCCGCCGTCAAGTCGCGCGCCGACGCCCGCAAGCGGAGCCGCGCCGAGCAGCCTACGGGCGCCGCTACAGGCGCCGCCACAGGCGAGTCGCGACAGTCCGCGCCACGTGCCCAGACGAGGCCTCGGCGGGCTAAGATCAACAAGCGCGAGATGCAGGCCCGGACACGGCGGATGGTCCGCAAGCTCCCCGAGGTCCAGGCCCGCGAGCGAGAGTCGGCCAAGGCCCGCGATGCCAAGACCCGAGTCGAGCGCGCCCGGGCATATGATGCCGAGCTGCGGAAGAAGAAGCGGAGCCGTGCAAAGGAGCCAAGTTTGTAAAGACTCTTGGAGGCCAAGTGAGTACGAGTGTCGCGCGAGAAGCAGGCAGTGGTTGCGCAAGCAGCACGACGAGCGGGTGGAGGTGGAGACGGGGTCGAGGACACACCACCTCACTCTCGTGCGAGTGGCTTACTGGTGCGGGGATATGGACCGCCCGCCTGTGCCGACTGTCGCCGTGGGGCTCTTTGCCCCACCGGTCTCTGGTGCGAGCGAGTCGGGTCCGAGCCTGGCCGCAAGGGGCGAGAGCGAGAGCGGGAGCGAGGGCGCCCGTCGGCGCCGAGCCGAGGCTGTGCTGGAGATGGAGATTGAGGCAGAGCTAGCAAGCCCGAGTCGAGCTCACGCTACTGGAGGCGGAGCTGGCGGAGCTGGAGCTGGCAACGGAGGGAGTAGCGAGAGAACGATCGGCTCAGCTGGGACTGAGACTGAGACCGCGATGGCCGAAGCCAAGGCCGAGGCCGAGACCGAGACCGAGACGTGTCTGGAGCCGCTGGGACGGATGGCGTTTGATATGGACATGCCGCTACTGTCAGCGGCTGAGGAAGAGCGTCTTCGGGCGGTGAGGGGAGATGCAGCGATGTTGCTAAGACTCGCTGGCGGCGAGGAGGACGAGGAGAACGCTGAAGAGGCGCTCAAGATCTCAAGCGCGGGCCTTGGCGCCTCGGGCTTTGCTCCGCGCTCCAAGCAGGAGCTCCTCGCCGACCTTGCCGAGGAGCGTGCGCTCATCAACCGGATGCACGCGATGTACAGTGAGCAGGCCAAGAAAGTTGTCATGGAGCGCATGGCGCTCGAGTCGGAGCTCGCCCAGCTCGAGGCCCAGTCACCGAGCTGATGGCTGGCGGTGGTGATCCAAGCGCACGGTGCTGCGATGAAGCGACGGCGCGGAGTGAATGGTTGTCGACCAAGTGAACCATGTGAGCGAGGAAAGAGATGCAACAGAAAGGGTAGCTAGGCATTGCCGGATGGGTGGTCATCCGAGTTGGGAAGAGCGCGCGCGGCGGGGCGGCCCGACACCCAGCTCACTGACCGGTGGACGCAAGCGGGGCGGAGAGGGCTTGGCGGCAGCACGAGTCAGAGCCCGCGTGTTTGTGTTTACGTGTGTGTGCGTGTAAGACATAGAGCCAGGGGTGTTATGGCGTATGACTATGGCTACGGCTATGGCGGCGGACAGGGGGTGGCTGGCGGCTCGTCAAGCTCGTCGCTGCTGTCGCCGCGGACGGCTGCGCGGCATGTGCTCTTTGATCAGCTGTCGAACGCATCGTCGCTGGCGTTCTCGTTGAGGGACGAGCTGCAGCGGCTGCCGCATCAACTGGATACGGCGGGTGCTTACGTTGGTGCGGCAGAGCTCGATGGTTCGGTGTCAGAGACTGGGTCGAAGAACAGGTATCAGGCGCTGATGGCAGCACTCGAGGCGGCGGCGGCACCGATTTCGGCCTCGTCAGTCTCTTCGCTCGGGACGCGATGGGAGCCCGAGATAGTGCGGGTCAATCCTGTTGCACCCGCCGACGGTGATGCTGCGCAGCGGAGCCGCAAGCGGCCGGCGGCCGATCCGCTGGTCCGTGCCATGGACGAGCTCGAGATACGAACCCGTGGATCGCCGTGGCGGGCACCGGCAAGCTCGGCACTGGCGCTGCTCTCTGCTGTCCCGGTGTACTCGGACGGCGAACAGGGCCGACGGGTGTGGCAGGTGCTTGTCCGCGCCGTCGAGGCTGTGACCACGCTTGTGGGCGACGACAGCAGGCCGCGGCTCGACGCGCTCCCGCACCCCGTCCTTACTGCCAACTATCGGGACGATGATGCGCAACGAGCCGAGGTTGTGGCAACAGAGCATGGAGTGGGAGGTGCCGCGCTCGCGTACGCCGTGCAGAGTCATCTGGGCGAGACGCCACATGCGCCGGACTCTGGTCGCCGCGGTGGAGACGTTCGATTGCTACGTCGGCGGATTTTCGACATTGCCGCGCTGTACGAGGCGCGCATCGCGGAGCTCGAGGACGAGTTGGAGGCTGTCAAGCATGATCCGGGGCCGGCCGCCGTTGTACGGGAGGTGCAGCTTTTGAGCAGCATGGCTATGGTAGATGCGAGCGAGTTTGAGGCCGTAGAGGCCAGATATCGGACTCTAGGAGAGCTGCTGCGCGCGGAACTGGCGGCCAAGGAGAAACAGCTGGCTCTGCTGAGGGGCAAGCTGGCACTCATTGGCGAGTCGGTGTGATAAGGCGGTAATAGGGTGGATGAGAGTGGTGGTGTTGCAAGGGCAAAGCAATGGACGAGATATAAACCGAAAATTTCCCAAATCTCTGATGTTATGTCTTAGCCGCGCTAGCTCAGATGGCAGAGCGCACGCCTTTTAAGCGTCGAGGTCGCGGGTTCGAGCCCCGTGCGCGGTGGCGATTTTTTTATGCGCGGCCTGACCCTCACGCCGCGAACTCGTCTTTGTGGCTCGCCACGTACGAGTACGGCGGCGGGGCCTGGACATGCGCGTTGGGGGCTGGCCAGGGCTGGGTGGCAACGGGGGGTGCGGAACGCATTGGTGGCGCCGTCGCTCCGTAGGCAGAGGAGGGGGCCGGCGTTCGCGGAGGGGTGGCGTCAATCGAGCTCCCGGTGAGCAGGTTCGAGTACGAGCTCCTGCGGCTCGAACGCGAGCGACGGCAGCACGGCGGGGCAGCGCACGAGTCATCCCAGTCGTCCTGGCAGCAGCATGCGATTAAGATGCGTGCGCAGGCACAAACGGCGGTGAGCGGGAGGATGGCGAGGAAGATGGTGGCTAGGAGCGGCCCAGCGGCATCTTGTTGCTCCAGGAGGCAGTGTAGGGGTCGTGTGGGTTGTAGTAGCAGGTATACCAGTTGCCAATGACAAACCGGGCCAGGTATCGGTAGTACGTCGAGTGCGACCAAGAGCCTGTGACGGTGTTGTAGATGACGGTCGAGATGTTGAACGATGTTGCGTGGAGATCAACATAGACAGCAGCACGGTAGCAGTACGTCCGGTTGCAGATCTTCCTCTGCTGCTCCTTGCCGGTCACCAAGCAGTCGGCTTGCTTGTAGTTGACCACGGCCATCTCCTTGGACGCCCACAACCCGATGACCAGGCCGTACACCAGCGCCGCCATGACCGCAAACATGCAGACAAATCCCACCACCGCCTTGCTCTTCCACACGTCGGCAGACTTAATACACGAACACATCCTGTCGCAGCACATGCGTGGTATTTGCGGTGGTGGAGATGTGTGTTCGTAGTGGATAGCCCTGGCGCAGCCTGGGGAACTCGCCCCTCCTCACCCCCCACCTGCTGCACCTTCCGCACGCTATTTGTTCTCAAGACAGATCATGCATGTCCATACTGTCTGACAAGCATCTTTCCTGTCCACATACCGACGTCACAGCAACCGATCTTATCACACGTGTTACACATGCCCCCCCCCCAGGCCCATCATGCCCCGGCTGTGTTTGCTTCCAGTGCGCTTGTCAAGAGAGTCGATGCCCATGCAGATGGAGGTGGGGGGGGG
>NW_013657675.1:42595-49153 GCF_000142905.1 Thecamonas trahens ATCC 50062 | reverse complement strand
GGGCCAGGCGCAAGTGCACCTCGCCTGACAGAAGACTCACAGGACTGCAGACTCATCTTCGGTCTGTGGTGATCATGGCTGCGAGTGAAATTGGTACAGACGAGGTGTTGAGCTCGAACAAGGTTGCTCTGGGGAAGAAGCGTGAGCGCAGTGAGAGTGACGACGGCGAGGGCGAGGGCGAGGGCGAGGGCGAGGGCGACGACGGTGCTGGGCCGTCGCCGGCCAAGAAGCACAAGCGACTGGCGCCGATCTTTGCTGCGGCCGCTGGTGGGGGCACTGCTGCGGCAAGCGGCTCGTCGGATGGCAGAGGTGGGCACGCCGATTGGGAGTGGGAGGAGGTGGCGACAGTGCTGGTGGGCAACGGGCAGAGCGTGGCGCCGTCGACCCGTATCGCGGCCTTTGACATGGACTCGACCATCATTACGACGGCGTCGGGACGGACCTTTGCTCGCGACACCAGCGACTGGCGCATTCTCTATCCAGAGGTCGGGCCCAAGCTGAACGACTTGGTGGCGCAGGGCTACAAGCTGGTGCTTTTCACCAACCAGAACGGGGTGGCTAAGGGCAAGGTGACAGCAAGCGGGCTGCAGGGCAAGATCAAGGCCATCTTCAGCGGGCTCGGTGTTCCCATCCAGGTCTTTGCGGCGACTGACAAGGATGAGTACCGCAAGCCAGCAACAGGCATGTTTAAGCTGCTGGAGGAGCGGTACAATGGCGGGCTGAAGGTCGACGTCGAGCACTCGCTGTACGTGGGCGACGGCGCCGGACGGGCGGCCGGATGGGCCAAGGGCCGCAAGAAGGACTTTTCCTGCTCGGACCGCAAGTTTGCGTACAACGTCAAACTGCCGTTCTTCACGCCCGAAGAGTTCTTCCTCGACCAGCCGGCGGTGCCGTTCGAGTGGGCGGGATCGATCCCAAGAACATCCCGCGTGGCCCGCCGGTGATCACACCGCCGCTGACCGGCAGCGCCTTTGTCGCCTCGCCGCCGACCTTTGAGATGATTCTTCTTGTCGGCCTGCCCGGCTCGGGCAAGTCGCACTTTGCTACCACGCATCTGGTACCTGCCGGCTACGCCTGGGCCAACCGTGACACACTCGGGACCAAGGCCAAGTGCAAGGCTGCGGCCAAGGCTGCGCTCGCGGCCGGCACCCCTGTTGTGGTTGACAACACCAATCCGTCACCGTCCGCGCGGGCCGAGTACATCAAGCTGGCGGCAGCGGCTGGTGCGCCAGTCCGGGTCTTTATCTTTGATGCCACACGGCCCGAGGCGCAGCACATGAACGAGTTCCGCGCCAAGGTGACCGCCGGTGAGCGCAAGGCCGTCCCCGGCGTCGCGTACAACATGTACAAGAAGCACTACGTCGAGCCGTCTCTCGACGAGGGCATCGCATCAATCCATCACGTAGCGCTCTCGGTCGACTTTGGCGACGACGTTGCCCGCGAGGAGCTCTTCAACGAGTTCACCTAGGCAGCACGACGGCGTGCCGTTACACGACGGCGCCCACCACAAGTAAAACTGCGCTGTAACTGGTCATCGCCTGGATCAATGGTTGTACGCCCGTCCGAGACTGCAGCCATGGCGCCACGGGAGTCCAGAGCGAGCGCACTACTTGACTCTGCGGGCACCTGAGCGCAAGTCTCCCTGCCCTGCACTGCCCTCACGACCAAGACCACGACATGCAGGTTTGGCAGCTCGCTGCCTACTTTCTCCCTGCTGGGTTTGTGGTGGGTGTGGCCGGTATGTGGTGGGCGTGGGTCGCAGAAGCGTGTGGTTGGTGTGGTTGTGGCTGTGGTTGTGGTGGCGAGTGCGTGACTCACACGCGGCTTGGTGGGGGGAGGGGGGGATCGGTACGGATTGTTTTCAATTGGTGGTCTTGGTCTGGCCTGATGGGAATACTACCGGGTGTGGACTATGTGTGGTGGTTTGCTGGTTGTGTTCGTGACCTTTATCACGCTGTAGGCGCCGCTATCGGGTTCACAGCATGGATCCTGGTGCTCCCGCTGCTGCTGGTTGGCTTTGACTTTACGGTGGCAAACGCGCTGTTTGTCTCGCTAGCCATCGATGCGCTCAACGGGTTCCTGCTCGCGGCGTTCTTTGCCTCGCGTGGTCTCTGCGCTCTGCGCCCGGCTCTGGCCATGGCCGCCATCGGCGTTCCGATCGCAACTGTTCTTGTTGTTTTTGTCTCGCGGACGCTGCTGCCCAAGCACGAGTCGCTGCTCAAGGGCGCGGTTCCGGTCACTGCCCTGCTTGTCGCCGCCGGCTTTATCCTCCGCGGCCTCGTGCTGCAGCGCAAGGCGTCCCGTGCAAAAGGCGGGGAGAGCAAGGCCGGCACACCGTCCGTGCTGCCTCCAGGCACCGGCCTCGGAGCCGGGCGCGCCGTTCCGCCCGGCTACTTTTCGTCGGTCCAATCGGGCGGGGCCGAGGCTCAAATCGACGCCGGTGCCGGCGGTGAGAGCACAGGCCTGCTCGGCGGCACAGAAGCAGTTGCCAGTCCGTCGCTGCAGCCGCTGAGGCTGGCAGTGGCCGCGGTGGCGACGGCGGTCATCTCGACGGTTGTTGGGCTCATTGGCATCGGCGGCGGCATGTTGTTCGCCGGAGCCGGTGGCTACGCCTTCCGACTGCCGCTGCGGACGTCGGTAGGCTCGGGCATGCTGACCACCGGCCTGGTCCTGGTTGGCGTCATGGCCGGCTGGGCTGACCGCGTCGATGGCGACGTGGTGTGGAAGCCGATTGCAGCCATGGTCATCGGCACTGTCGTTGGTCTTGCCGTCGGCACCATCGCCGCCCTCCGGGTCTCCAAGATCACCCTCAACTTTCTCATCGGCGGCGTGCTCTTTGCCACCGGCGTTGTCGTCATTGTCCAGAGCGTCATCCTCAAGCACGAGACCAAGCATTCGCGAGTTCGGCACTAGCCGCCGACACAGCGGCACGGAGAGGGAAGAGACGAGGGGCTCCGTCAACAGCACGAGTAGTACTTGTTGTTCCACGGGTTGTCCCACACGCCGATCTCCCGGCGCGAGCCCTTGCTTGCCGCCAGTTTCACCATCGCCTCCTCGTACTGATGCTCGACCGGAGTGTATGCCCACCAGCGCCACGAGGAGCAAAAGGTGACCACGTTGCCCAGGACGCCCTTGGAAAACGGCGCCACAAGCTCAAAGCCACGGAGGTACTCGATCTTGCGTGTCCGCAGATCCTCCCACGTTGTCTGCCCGGTGAGCACCAGATATGTGTGGTAGCCCCAGAGGCCGAGCGGAAGGAGGCCGACGCCGCCGGCATCGATGACAACAAGCAACTGGATCCAGTTGGCGTTGAGCCAGGGCGAGACGTCAACAAAGGCCTCGGCAAAGACCACGGCTGTCCACATGCACATGATCGACTGCGTGGCGAGGAACCAGTAGAACCAGACATGGTTCTTCTCGCCGACACAAGCCCCGACCCAGAAGCAATGATGATCGAACCGATACACACACCGCTGGCACTTGTAGCAGTGCTTGACCCGCATCTTCTGCTCTGTCTGGCACTGCTCGCACCATCGCGAGCAGCCCTCCCGCCCGCTCATCAGCCTCTCCCGACCCGTCCCATCTCGACATCCACCACATCGGGAGATCCAGCGGCATCAGCTCGCCCTCCGCCCCGATCCGACAGCCTTCTTCCGCCAGATGCACCAGGTCGACGCCCGCGGCCTTTGGGCACATAGCCAGGACCGATCATTGAAATGGCAAAGTAGAGACAGATAGAGGTGGCGCCCAGAGCCAGCCATGCCACCAGCTGGCTCCTCGATGCCGTCAGCGTGTTGGGTACGCTCACCACAGCCGCGAGAATAAAGCCATCATTGAAGAGGAAGCACCAGCGGGCAGAGAGGGCGCCCGCAGCGGCGTCGGCACGCATGGCGGGGATGGGGTGGCGGGGAGTGGGGTGGGGTCGTCTGGGCGCGACTTTGACGAGCCTCTGTCCAACACCTTGGGTCCGGCGCCGAGCGATGAGCCATGAAGATGGCTTGGCGTGGGACTCTGCGGCCAGACAAGATGTGGATTGGCGACTGGAAGGGTGGGCTTTTACGAGAACGGGAGGATGTCAAAGCTGGCAAGCTCGGCCTTGACGCGATCAAAGTAGGTTGGGTCAGGAAAGCCGTGCGGGCCGCCACCGAGGGTGGTCTTGGCGTGAATGCCGTTCCACACTACCTGATTGGAGCGGCCGGTGGTGATTGACGTTCCGACGCGGAACATCTGCCGGTTGAGAAAGGCACGGATGAGGAGGCAAAGGACCTCAAGACCTTCGGGGGTCTCGGGCAGGTAGCCGGTCCGCGAGGTGCCCGAGAACTGGGTCCCATCTGCTGCCTTGCCCGACGGCAGCGAGTAGTCGAGGCGGACCATGCCGGCACCAGGGTAGCCTGCAACCGAGGCGCGGCCTGGCGGCGAGAGAGAAACCCTGAGGGTGCCAGGTGGCTGCGGGCCGATGAGCGTGTCGTACGCCTTGGTACAGAGCGGGCACTTGGGCGTGACAGCCATCGCCGCCACCAGGCACGCCTTGTGGAACGGATGCCCGCACGCTACAAAGTGGATCGCCGTAGCGTCAAAGTCGTCGAGGCAGATGCAGCATCGGGTCTCAGTCGAGCTCGTTCCACGTCCTTCGGCCGTCGTCTGCGCCACGAGCGCCTCTGCGTCCGATCCTTGGGTTGCGCCATGCTCATCGCGCACCTCAAACACCAGATCGTGCTCGTACCGCGCCGAGTTGCTTAGATCAAAGATGTCAAACGACGACGGCTCCGACGACGGTTGAGCGCTGTAGCCACTGCTTCCGCCGGCAGACTTGCTCCGCCGGACCTGGCGCACAAAGCCAGTGGCATCATTGGTCTGGGTCCCGGCGGCCACGTCGACCGTGTACCGCGACCGTCCAAAGCTGAAGCTGACGGTGGTTCCGGCCTGCTTGGCTGCCGCCAGCCGCGCCGCCAGCTTTGGCGAGTACGGCTTCCACCCCGAGTCGTCGCGCCACTCGTAGCCGGCTCCGGCCGCAGCGTCGGGTGAGGTCTGGGCTGAGCCATCGACCCGTCGGACCTGTCGCACAAAGCCGGTAGCATCGTTAGTTTGAGTCCCGGCACCAACGTCGATCGTGTACCGCGATCGGCCAAACTTGAAGCTGGCTGTGGTTCCAGCCTGCTCGGCTGCCGCCAGACGTGCCGCGAGCTCAGGTGAGTACGGCTTCCACCCCGAGTCATCAAGCCACTCGTAGCGCACAGCAGGCGCAGCAGCTGATGCCGAAGCCGCCGACGACGGCGGCGGTGCTACTGCCAGCGCCGGTGGTCCAAGCAGCTCTCCTCCAACCGGAGCAGCGCTGGTGTTGGGTGGATGTACCATGCACGAGCGCGCGGATGTGAACGGGTCAAGCGTCCACGACATGTTGCGCGGCGCACCATTGGATGACGAGCTGGAACGATTCGACGCGTGCGGTGGGCGATTGGCACCGGCGCGGCCTCCCCGGGCGAGCTTCCCAAGCCCTTGTTGGATCTTGGGTTCGCGTTGCTGGGCCTCGCGGGCCCCTTCTTGGTCTTTCTATTGCTGCGTCTCTTCGTCGCTCCGCCGCCACGCCCACCACGCCCACCACGCCCACCACGCCCACCACGCCCACCACGCCCACCACGCCCACCACGCCCACCGCGCGACTTGGAGCTCGTCTTGGGTGTCGTGCGGAGCTGCCGACGAGTAGACTGGTTGCTGAAACTGCCGCTGCTCGCGGGCCCGCCTCCGTGCCCGCTTCCGTTCCCGCTTCCGTGACCACTACTGCACACGTCCGAGTCCTCATCGAGCGCTTTTGGAACCGCAGGTGTTGAAAGGGTGGGCGGATTCGAGCCGATGCCGCCTGCCAGCGCAGCGACGGCTTCCGCTCGGCGCTGGCGGCGATCGTGGGCGGAGGCCCAGTAGCTTGCCCGCCCGCGATCGCATTTCGCCTCAGTCATCTCCGCACACGGAATCGAGTCGTAGAGGGCCTGAACAGCACGGATGCGAAGCACGCCCTTGGTCCGCGCATTGTACTCGGTCATCTTCTGCAGATCGACAATGACCTCTCCGCGCGGGAGGACCAGAATGACTCGGCCATCGCTAGAGAGAGCGTTCTGTTTCTGCAGCATAACCTGCACCGCATGCGGATACGGCGTCCATTCAAAGGTTGTCGGATGGCGCCACTCGAACAGGATCCCGTTCCCCATCGCCCCGCCATGGAAGCCCAGCCCGCTGCTGCTGCTGCCACAAGAGTCTGAGTCGCAGTCGCGGTGGCGAAGGAGCTCAGCCTCGGCCACGACTGCCTCCAGAGCGTCCAGTAGGGATGAATTTGGGGAAGAGTCAGTGTATGAGCCTGAGGAGCAGGACGACATGGTGTGCACTTGGGTCAAGTGTGGTGGGTGGGTACGGGGGGGAGGGGAGGGGGGGAAGGGTGCCTGACAATCGAGTGTGTGACGATTGAAAGAACGTTTGCGATTGGGAATGGGGTTGGGATGGGGTTGGTTATGAGGGGATGAGGGGATGAGGGGATGAGGGGATGAGAAGGGGATAGGAAGTGGGGGA
>NW_013657675.1:19652-42495 GCF_000142905.1 Thecamonas trahens ATCC 50062 | reverse complement strand
AGATCAGAAAGGGGGCCCCCAACATCCACATGTGGGCCAATTGAAAACAACTTTCCCTTTTGGAACGGGGTTTGGGTGGGGGTTTGTTTTTGGGGGGTAAGGGGATGGGGGGAAGAGGGGATGGAAAGGGGATAAAAATTTGGGAGGGGGAAAGGGGGGGGGGGGGGGGGGGGGGGTAACGGGATTGGGAGATTCGGGTCAGGGTCGGGATCGGGACCGAGATGTGTTTGGATCGGATTGGATTGGTGTTTGGATCGGGATTGGGATCGGCCTGGTCGGGATCGGGATTGAGCGGTGTCAAGGACATTCTGGGGGCCGACAGGTGCAGTGTACAGTGAGTGTTCGTCGTGTACTGCGTTTGTGGGCGCGTATGTGGTCGAGTCCTCTCTTCTGTTGCGCGGCGTCCGCGCCGAGCCAACCTCGGCCTAGATCCTGGACGATCTCATGGCAGCAGCTGGCGGTGTGATGCGAGCAATCATATCATGTCCTCCGCCTGCATGCCCATCAACCTTCAAGCCCTTGATCGTCGTCGCTGGCCCGTTCTTCTTCCACCGGCTTTCGCTCGAAATTGTTCGGGAGGCCATGCTCCACCACGTCTGCCAGGTCACGCGCATCGAAGGTTCGAATGGAAGTGGCCTTAAAACGGCGTCCGATTCGCCGTCGAATGGACGCCTCCACCCCACCCCATACCTCACTCCCGTGAAACCACCTGATCTGATCAACACACTCCGTCAGACCAAGACTTCTACCCGCTACACACCTGCACTGCACTCTTTCCTGCTGCTGCTTGCACTCTTTCCGTCTTCTTTACTTTGAATCGTTTTCTCTGTACGTATCACCCTTCCCCACCACTCTTCCGCATGGCGCCCCCCCCCTCCCTCTGCCCGCCGCCCATTGGCCGCCCGTGTCGCGCTATCAGAACGTTTTGGAAGCCGGGAGCGGTTGACCAAACCAGCTTGTTTGGGAGCATGGATGGATACCAGGGTGAGAGACTCACAGGGCAGGGTGGGGTGTGTATTGTGGTATTGGTCATGTGTGTGGTGGCTCTGGGAATGGGTGGTGGTGGTGATGATGGTGGTGGTGGGTGCTGGAATGTAGGCACACACGGTGCTTCGAATCCGAATTGAGCGACACGAACATCTGATCATCGTCCCGTCTCATTGATCCCATCTGTAGAGTCAATCCGATTGTCCCGAGCCACTGTCTTCTCGTTGACACTCGCTGACTACTACGCCTTTTACTTCCACGCACTCTTGCTCCCGCTTCAAGACCATTCAGGCCCAACGACTTGCGCTGCTTCGTATGGATATTGTGGCTAGCTCGATTATCTCCAACACCCCCGTCTACAAGCCCGCTTGCTCGTCTCGTGACCCGATCGCGTCATTGGTGAGTTTTGCTGAACTGGAGAAGAACGCTGTTCTTGCTGCTGCTGATCCCTTTACTACCACTACGACAACCAGGACAATTGGAGGAGTCTACGGACCACACTAGACTAGGTCACTTCTACCATGGCTCTCGAGCACCCGCTTGTCAGCGGCCACGAGCGCCCGATGCCGCGCGCACGCGAGCGGTCGGCCTCACCGACCATCGGCCTTCTGCCAGCCGCGGCCATGCCGGCCGCAGGCGACGCTGATGACACCGACGCCGACGCCGATGTCGACGGCCTGTCGCCTGCGCTTCAAGGCTCCAGCACATCGAATCAGTGCCGCGCACCGCCGTCGCGTGCGCTTGTTCAAGAGCGAGTCCTTGCCTTTGCACGGACAGCATCGCAGTCGCAGATTGTCGAGCTCCTGCGCAAACTCTCATCGGCAACGTCGATCATCGCCGACCTCGAAGCAGCCAATGCGCAGCTTGTGGCGGCGAACCAGAACCTCGTCCGCCACGCCATGGCGGCGTCGACCCATGCCTCTGCGCTCGCCGACAAGAACGTTCGGCTGGTGGCAGAGCTGCAGCGGAAGCGCAAGCGCGAGCCCGCGGTCGAGACTCCCAGCATCGCCACCTTACGCACGCCATCCAAACGGCCGCGCCTTTTGTCGGCGAGGCGGCGAAGCGGTCCGCGGGTGGTCATTCCGCCGGCAACCGCCGCAGCTGCGGCGGCAGCGCCGGTCTCGTCTCCGCTCGGCGGCGTCGAGCCAACGACGCCGTTTGCGGATCTCGCCGCACCCGCTGCCATGCTTGTAGTCGACGCTACGTCCGAGCTCTCGCCGCGGCCTGCCCGCAGCTGCTAGAACCTTCAGCACACAAACGCACAGATTAACCCACACGACGTTTACAGTGCAGAGGAGATGAGGCCCTGGAAAAAGTCGAAGCGGTTGCCGTCGGGCTGCAGCTCGTAGGCGGTCCCGGTTGCTGGGTCCTCGGCCTTGAGGTAGCCCGAGTCGGTGAGGCCAACGACGGTCACCGGCGCAATGAGCGAGTCGACCCGGACCTGCTGGCCGGTGTGGAGCCAGGCGTCAAGGTACTCGGCCTCGAACGGAGCAAAGCCTTCCGATTCAAAGACGGCCAGCGCGGCCTCGAGCTCGTTGAGCGTGGCGGCCAGAACGGCCTCGCGGCGGATGCGGGTCGGGGCCGGCGCCAGCTGAGCGAGTGAGACCGTCGGCTGTGCGTTGTTGACGTTGACGCCGATGCCTGCGGTGATGTTGAACTTGCCGTCAGAGTAGACCGACTCACAGATGACACCGCCGACCTTGACCGGCTCGTCGGCGCCGGGCGGGATGGCGTAGATATCGTTCGGCCACTTGAGCCGCAGGCCCTCGACTTGAGGCGCAGCCAACTTGACGCCGCGGAGGACGGCGAGGGAGAGCAGGTACTGCAGAAAGACAAGTACCTCGCCGCGCTTGGCCTCGAGCTGGACCGAGAACATTAGACATCCGACCGGAGAGTCCCAGGTGTTTGTCCGCCGCCCACGGCCGGCGTTCTGCACGTCGGCGGTGGCAATGAGCCCCGCGCCAGGCACCCGGACCCGGCCCAGATGCTTGTGCAGCAGCGTCTGCGTCGACGTCACCTCGCCGGCGTACAGCATCGCTCGCCCGATGTGCTTGGTCTCGAGCGCCGCCAGGTACATGTGCGGCTCAAACGGGCCATCGTCCACCGCACCCTCGCTTGTCCCGTCTTCTTCCACTCCCGCCACGCCACCATCAGCCTCATCGCCCAGCCGCAGCTCTACCACGGCGTCATCGCCGCTCTCTGCCTGAGCCTCTCCGTCCGCCGACTCGTCGATTGCCACCACGGCCGCCGACTTGGCCGCGGCGCCCTTGAGCGCCTCCCACGCCGCCGTCCGACATGTTGCACTTGCTGCGTACAAGCTCAGCACGTCGCGTACTCCTGTGCGCGTTGCTGCGGCTGCCATGTTGTGTGAGTGATGTGAGCGGACTTGAACGATTAGTTCACACAACACATAATCGATGACATCCTCTCCCCCGCCCGCCCGTCCAACAATTAGTTCACACAACAAATAATCGATGACATCCTCTCCCCCGCCCGCCCGTCCAACAATTAGTTCACACAACAAATAATCGATGACATCCTCTCCCCCGCCCGCCCGTCCAACGATTACTCCATACAACAAATAATCGATATGCTCAGCGAATGGCGGCCAACTAGCCGTCCTCACACTCACATTTGACTCGCAACCATGTCGCGGTGGGGAGGGCCGCTAGGGAGGCAGAGTATGGAAGAAGACATGGCGGCAAGCGCAAGAGAAAGAGACTTTGCACACAACGATGTGGAAAGTGAAATGCTGTTGCGTCGTATGGAGGTGCTCGTGAGGTTCTTCAGACGGTTCGGGAGCAGAGCTGCGTCCGGCTCGTACTTTGTCAACGACGACAACGATGCGCCCGAGGCGCACGAGGCGCACGAGACGCCCGCAACCTCCGAGGCTTCCGAGACACTCGAGGCGTCTGGCACACCCGAGGCGCCCGAGACTGGTGCTGCTGGTGATGGGACCGACTTTGATGGTCTCGATCGCCCGACGGCGGCAACAAGCTCGGCAAAGGCGCGAAAGATGGCGGTGGCGCGTGGGAGGGGGCTAGGAGCCACGCCGAGATCACTAGTGCATGGTGTGGCCCTGGCGGCGGTAGAGGCATCAGAGCCAGTGCTGGTGGGTGTCGAGACCGCGCTGCATGTCATCAGCAGGCTGGTGGACGAGCTCGATGCGCTGGTGGTGGTTGATGGCGTGGATGGGAGAGCATCGTCGTTGGACGAGACAGCCGAGCCCCGGGCAAAGCTGGAGTCGTTGGAAGAGTGGCGTAGGGTGTGGTCTGCGGGACCTGCCGCTGCGCTCGGCACCTTTCAGCAGGCGCTGGCCACTGTGGCTGTGCCGCTCGACAAGTTCCGCATCCTGCTCAACGAGAACAGCTCACCGCATGCCAGCAGCCCCGACTGCGAGCACGACCAAGTCGCCGAGGCCGTGGTCACCACCCGCATTGTTCCGCTCCTAGTCGCTCTCATCTCGCGGCTGGCATACCTCCCAATTCCGCTTGCCGACTGGCCGGCCATCATAGCCGCGTTCAACGGCGCCGAGCTGAAGGAACCGGGCCCGCTGCCATCGCCAATGCCGGCCTCGTTCTCGCTTCGGCTCATTACTGAGATTCTGATGGCGAGCGCCGCTCGCGAGCCCGCGCCGTCGTCGCCGCCGTCGCCGGCGCCGTCGCCGCCGTCGCCGCTCACGACTACCACCATTCTCGAGACCTACGCCAGCCACGTGAGCATCGTCCTGGCCGCGGCCTCGATCCTCAAGGAGCTTGGCTACCGCCGCGGTGGCATCCTGGTGGGTATGGCAGAGAACGACGAGTTTGTGTCGGCGCTCTTTGTCAACCTCGGCGAGCCGGTCCTGTTCGAGACGGTTGTGGCGCTGCTGGAGGATGTGCTCTCGATGCGGCGCTCACTGTTCGACCTCACGATGGTCCCGGGTCTGGCCGGCATTGTGGCTGGGTTCACGCCGCGGCGGCTGGCCGTCTTCTCGCGCATCCTCGCCTTTCTCCTCGAGAAGCCGTCGATCCGTTTTGGCGTCGAGCCGGAGGATGCGCTCTCCGCCCGGCTGAGCACCGCGTCGATGCGGCAGAGCAGCCTGGCGTATGCGGCGACGGCGACCACGCTCGCGCACAATGTCGCATTTGTGCTCGGCGTCCCAAATCTGGTGGAGCGCTTCGTCGCTCTCCTCAAGATCCCGGTTGACTTTCACACCCACTCGACGTTGCTGGCGTCGATCAACCCCACGCCGATGGTCTATCAGCTCATGGCGCGGGTGGCAGACCGGTCAACGTTTGGCGGTCTGCAGCAGGTGCTGGAGAGAGTGCCGGCAGCAGTCGTCGCCGGCACGAGCTCACTACAGACCACCACGTTTGCAGAGGTCCAAAACATGCTTGGTGCAGTCCTTCGCTTCCCGCCGGTCATTTCGATGCTCGAGCTCATTGTGCTCGCGATCTCGGGCTCGCGGTCGGAGATCCTGTACACGCTCACCTGCGCTCTGGCGTCGTCGCGGCAGGCGCCGCTTGTCGAGCGGCTGATGGAGTGTGGCGGCCTGAGCGTCCTTGCCGAGCTTGTCGAGAGCCTGCGCAATGACCCCGACGGACGCCACCAGTTCCTGCGGTCGACTGATGCCAACCACGCGTCGCACGCGCCCTGTTCGATCATGTCGCAGACGCTGCGAGCGCTGTACAACGCCGCCGGCGTGGTTACCCGTCCGCAAGTGCGGCTCTTGCTCCTCAGCATGCCGCTCCCGCACACACTTGCAGAGCTCATTGTTAGCGCCGACGACGACGCACACGTGGTCATGCCGGCTTGCGCCGCGCTCGAGGTCATGTTCCGGTACACCCACAAGCCCGAGGTGGTCAACGCGCTTGCGTCGGAAGCGCTCATTGCGCGGCTGGTGCAACTCACCCGAGTTCCCTCGATCTCCCTCTCGGCCTTTGATCTTCTCGGCTCTATTGTCCATGGCAACGCCGACGGGCTGGCACGGGTCGAGGACGCACTGAAGCGCGCCCGTACAAGTGCAAGCGAGTTCATGCGCGATGTGGTGGCGACCGACCTCGTCGCGTCGAACGTCTTTGTTCGGCACATTCTTGCGCTGTCAAAGACCGACGGACGGGCGGCGGCATGGGTCGCGCCTCTCCAGCCAACGCTTCTTAGTGCGGTCCTCGACGCGCTCGACATCCATGCCATGTCGTCGGACAACCTCTGCTGCCTCAACACGCTTGTCCTCGCCTCGTGTGACCTAAGCGACGGCGAGCTGGCGGCGACGCTGGCGAGCCTCGACGCGGCCGGAGTGGACAAGCTGAGGCGGCTCATCGACTTTTTCCCTGTCTACTACGAGGCTCGTCGTCAAGAGCGGGCCTCGCTCGCGCTCTCGTCGCAGGTCTCGTGGCGAAAGTGGCAGTTGAGCGTGGCGCGGCTCGACGCGGCCCTAAGCAAGCGTTGTGTCACAGAGTAACACCCTCGCTCACCACCGCGGCGGCGGCGACGACGGTGATGCCGGCGCGCCGGGCCCTGGCCGCGGCACATCGCTCAAGTGCAAAATGGCCATGAGGTCGACGATCCGGGCGTGGAGCCGGGCGTTGCGGATCTCAAGCTTGGTCCGCAGCGCACGTTCGGCAGCGGCGTCGGCGGTGGCTCTGCTCGCGTCGGCAAGGCCACTTCCGGGAGTCTGGACCGAGCGCGAGATCGTTCGTCTGCGCCGGGGGAAGTGTCGGCCCAGGCTGCAAGCTCGGCCTCGACCCTGGCCTGGACGGTGGCGGTGAGCTGGGCCTTGAGCCGCGCACGGATCCGATCTGTGGCGGCTGCAAGACGGGTCTTGAGACGGTCCTCCACCATCGACTCAATGTCGGCTGGCGATGGCCCGGGCCGCGGCGGTGGCGGCGACGTCGGTAGCGGTGGGCTTGGCGACGCCGCGCGGAGAACCGGTGAGAGGAGTGGGGACGGCGGCGGTCGCGAGCGCGGGGTCGGAGAGAGCGGCGACGACGGCGACAGAGGCGAGAGCGCCGGCGCCGGTGCCATGGCCGGCGCGCGCGGCGCCGGTGACGCCACCGGTGTCAGCCGCGGAATGTACGATGCCACAGCAGCCTGCGGCGGCGACGGTAGGAGGAGCACGCCCGAGCTTGATGACTCGGACGAGTCCGACGACGAGTCGGCGACCGAGGCCGGCGGCGTGTCGGCGATCTCAATGGAGCGGTTGCGGCCCTGGGTGACCGCAGCGGGACCACCCCGGCCACTCCGGTCCGGCCCTGCAAGGAGCGGTGCCGCGTTGCTAGCAAGATCCCCACCTGCTGCCTCGACATAGGCCTGGAGGCGAGCCAGCCTGCCTTGGATCTTGATGCGAAGCTCGGTCTCCTTCTCCAGCCTGTCGATGATGGACGAGATGGGCAGGCGAAAGTTCTCGTAAAAGACAGTGCCCAGCCTTGCTTCAACATCTGAATCGTCCTCATGCGGAAGATCCTCCATCTCTGCCCGAACCACCTGCGCTGCCGCCCGCTCCCGTCTCAGCGCCAGTCGTAGATGAGCCACCAGTTCGTTGAGATGGCCAACCCGAGCCTCCGCCTCGCTCGCCCTGCGCTCAGCCTCGGCCACAGCCGCCTCGGCCGCCTCGGCACGTTGCCTCCACCATGCTGCGTCTGCTGGCCTTGCCCTTGCCCGGGACATGCTCCGCTCGACCCTTTGCCAGTGGGTGGAGTGGTTGGGCAGTGGAGAGGGGGGGAGGGGGGAGGGTGGCGCCAGTTCAGGGTTGGGGCAGCACGGACAAGGGGAGTGGTGACCGAGGAGAGAGCGATTGGGGACGAGGGTGAGGGCGAGCGGGCTTTGGGCAAGAGATCGGCCTCTGGCGATCGGGGTGGCGATGAGTGGTGAGGGGCAAGGGCGGGGAGTGGCGAGGGGCAAGGGCGATTGGAGGTGAGGGCGAGCGGGCTTTGGGCAAGAGATCGGCCAGTGGCGATCGGGGTGGCGATTGGAGGTGAGGGGCAAGGGCAATCAGTGGCGAGGGGCAAGGGCGATGAGTGGTGAGGGGCAAGGGCGATCAGTGGCGAGGGGCAAGGGCGATTGGAGGTGAGGGGCAAGGGCGATGAGTGGTGAGGGGCAAGGGCGATTGGAGGTGAGGGCGAGCGGGCTTTGGGCAAGAGATCGGCCAGTGGCGATCGGGGTGGCGATGAGTGGTGAGGGGCAAGGGCGGGGAGTGGCGAGGGGCAAGGGCGATTGGAGGTGAGGGGCAAGGGCAATCAGTGGCGAGGGGCAAGGGCGATTGGAGGTGAGGGGCAAGGGCGATCAGTGGCGAGGGGCAAGGGCGATTGGAGGTGAGGGGCAAGGGCAATCAGTGGCGAGGGGCAAGGGCGATTGGAGGTGAGGGGCAAGGGCGATCAGTGGCGAGGGGCAAGGGCGAGGGATACGGGCGGTCAAACTGAAGAGGGTGGTCGAGATGGCGATCAGGATAACAGGCGAGGACGATTGGGGGCGAGTGTGCTTCGCCGACAGCCAGGCCAGCCAGGCCCGCGACGCCTACGGCGACGGTGGCCGGCGGGGGCCCGGGCCAAGGCCACACTCCACTCCATGGCCACAGCCCACCCCATGGCCCTCCCCCCGCTCCCGGTACCCTCTTTGGAGACACTACGCGCTGCCCTTCCGCCGTCGCTCGCCCCCTTCACCGCCCCATCTGCGCTCGAGTCGCTGGTTGCAGAGCTGGCAAGCCCCAAGACGGCCGATGCGCTCGAGCCCCTCTTCCGCTTCCTCTACGCCCGGGCCGAGTCTACTGCTGCCACTTCTGCCGCTGCCTCTGCCGCAACTGCCGATGCCGCAACTTCCGATGCCGATGCCGATGCTGGTCATGTCGCAGTCGATCCCTGCTCCTCGTGCGAGTCATGGCTCTCGGCGTGGTGGCTTGATGCGGCGTACTTGGCCTTCCGCGCGCCGCTGGTGGTCAACTCCAACTACGCCTTTGTGTTTGACGTTCCGCTGACAGACGGCCCATACCGCCGAGCAGCAGCGCTGATGCTTGCCACTCGCGATCTGGCCCGCGGCTGGCACGAGGACAAGGTCATCCCTGGTGAGAACGGATCAAACTGCACTGCCGCCTACCCGCGGCTGTTCAACTCGTGTCGGCTGCCGGCGCCCGGCTCCGACGTGCTCCACGCCGCGTCGACTGCGCTCTATCACGTCGTTGTCTGGGCGCATGGTCACCCATACGTGGTCGAGCTCGGCCGCGATGGCGGCGACGTGGCCTCGCTCGCCTCCACTCTGGTAGCGGTGGTCGACGATGCGGCGGCACGCACCGATACCGCTGGCCTCGGCGTCCTCTGCGCCCTTCCGCGCGATGAGTGGCTTGAGGCTTCGACTATCGTTGACGCTGACGGCTACCGCGTGCTCCAAGACGCCCTCTTTGAGCTTGTCCTGGAAGCCGATGCGCCGGCCGCCGGCGCGCATGCCGAGCTTGTCGCCTCGGCCCTCACCACCACCGACGGATGGCTCGATAAGACCCTCTCGTGGCTGGTCTACGCCAACGGGGCGCTTGCACTCAACGGCGAGCACTCGGGCGTCGACGGCATGCCGATGCTCCTCGTCACCCGCGCCGCCGTGGCGCGCGCGCTCGAGTCCGAAGCCAGCGCCGCAGACCCGCAGGCTGTCGCGCCTCCCTTTGCGCGTCTCGACCTCGTCGGTGCAGCTGCCGAGTCGCTCGCGGCCCGCACTGCCTCGGCCCGCGCCTGGCTCGACACCTACCTCGCGGCCTCGCTCGACGTCGCCGTCCTGCGCTTTGACGAGTTTGGGAAGGACCATATCAAGGCCGTCGCCCGCATCTCGCCTGATGCCTTTTGCCAGGCGGCCATCCAGGCCGCATACTATGCGCTTCACGGCACAGCTGCACCGACCTACGAGTCGGTGACCACCCGCCGGTTCGCCGCAGGCCGCACCGAGACCCTGCGGGCAGCAAGCCCTCAGATGGTTGCCTTTGTCGAAAGCCTCGTCCGCGGCGATGCAACGCCCGACGAGCTCGAGGCCAAGGCGCGGACGGCAGCGGAGCAGCACTCGGCCCTGGCGCGCGCCGCGGCGTCGGGCGCAGGTGTCGACCGGCTCCTTCTCGGACTCCAGCGCGCAGGTGCAGCGCTCGAGCTCTCGCTCCCACACGCTCTCGTCTGCGATGCCACGGCCGCGGCATCGACCTGGGCGCTCTCGACCTCGCAGGTGACCGATCCGGTGGCGTCGGCAGCGTTTGGCCCTGTCGTCGACCGTGGCTTTGGCGTGTGCTACGGAGTCCGGCGCAGCGGCCTTGTCTTCAACATCACCTCACAAGGATCAGCCCGCGGCAGCGACGCGCCGTCGGCGGCAGCCTTCGCCTCTAGCCTCGACGCCATGCTGCAGCGGGTGTGGGCTGTCTTTGCGCGCGACGACGCCAAGCTTTAGTCACGCTACCCGGTGGCTCAATACCACGAGACGTTGTAGTGCTCGAGCGTCCGGAGGACTCGCAGCGAGCGGTCCTCGCGGATCATCGAGAGAAGCCGGGCGTTACACTGGCCGATCGACTCGAGCGGGAGGGTACCGACGTAGAGCGCGTACAGCTCGTAGACGCGAAGGTGGCGGACGTCCGGGTGCTGCGCCGCAATGACCGACTTGAGCGCGTTGAGCTCGAGCGCGTTGCCCTGTGGGGTGGCTGGGAGGCTGATCGGCAGCGACTCGCCGTCGCCGTTCTCAGCCACCAGGTGGTACGAGTAGCAGAGCCCGTCCTTGTAGAGGGCGAGTGAGGTGAAGCCGGCGGCGAGCGCCTCGTGGGCGTGGCGGGCAAGGTCCCACACCCGGGCTTTGATGAACGCGACTGAGCCCGACGGCTCAGGCCCAGTGCTCGAGTCCGGCTCGGCGAGCCGGCCGTGGAGCGGGATAATCGTCGGCGCCGTCACTTGCTCGTGGGTCCGGTCGACAAACATAAAGTGGACCATGCCCGGAAAGTAGTACAAGTACGAGAGCATGGTGATGTGGGCCTGGGCCTTGATGACCAAAAAGTCGACAAAGGTCTCCAGCTGCCGCTGGACAAGTTGCCGGACGTACGCGGCGTGTGCCTGCTCGGCCTCGGCCTCGGACGCCGCCACGCGCTCCGAGACAAGTACAAGCGAGGTGTTGGGTGCGAGGAGCGCGCAGTAGAGCCTACCTGGGACGAGCGAGCCGTTGACATGGAGAAAGACTGTCTCCAGCAGCGAGTCAGGCGGGGCGTCGTCGAGCGGCGGGAGCTCGTCAAATGACGTATTGCGTGAGCGGGCGTCGCGCGGGGTGAGCTTGCCCTTGGCGTCAACAAAGACCTCGTCGTCGTCATCATCATCGTCGTCGTCGTCGTCGCCGTTAGCTCCTCCCGCTGAAGCAGTACCGGCCGCTTGAGTGGGGCGCACTCCGCCGCTTCTCTCGCCGCCGGCCGCGCTGATCATGGTGTCATAAGCGGAGCGGTAGAGCGCCGACTCGACCTCGATAGAGGCGTCGAGGCGGGCGGCGGTGGTGAGAGATTCGGCGGTGGGTGTAGCGTATGCCTCGTCAGCGGTGGTGACCGAAGAGGCCGAGATGGTCGGCTTGAGTGGCGACGACGGACGCGAGACGGCCGGCGAGCTGGAAGTGGATGAGCCGGGAGCGGGCGCTTGGCATGCGGAGGACAATGTTTGACCGGGCGAGCGAGGCCGCAACCGAGTCATGCGGGGTAAAGAACATTTCGTTGGCGGTCGAGCGAGCGACGTCGTCAGCGTCGACATGCCCATGGGACGGGCTCGGAATGGGCACGCCCGCCGAGCCTGGGCCGCGGCCGGACGCCTTGCGCGAGAGGCTCTCGTCCGCGGCGACAGAGCCTGCGGTGGAGAGGTCGTCGTCGTCATCGTCGGCCAGCTGGGTGTCGTCGGCGGGGGCGATGGGCGAGGCGTCGGGCGAGGGTGGAGCGCGGGGCGCGGGCGTGGCCGGAACCTGCGGCGAGGTCGGCGAGCCGTGGGCGGCGGCGGCGGCGCGGGCGGCCGAGGCCGAGGCGCGGGCCTGGGTCGACGAGACCGAGACGTCGTCGCGATAGCCCGGCGACGGTGGCGCGCCAGATGGCTTGACAGCGCCTGGCGGCGGCGATGCGGTGCGGAGTGCGCCCTGCCCCGTCCGTGACTTGGGGAAGAAGAGCGAGTGAAAGTAGATGGTGATGAGCGAGATGTCGGCCGGAAGGAGCTCAAAAACCCGCTCGCGTGAGTACTGGGCCACAAGCTTGGAGCCGACAAAAAGGAGAGCGTGGAAGGTTCCCGGCGAGGCATCGACGGCGTCGGCGAGGGCGGAGCAGCAGCGGGCACGGAGATCGTCGTTGACCTCGAGGCGCTCGAGCGAGGAGACCAGAAACGACTGCTCTGTGGCGCAAAAGTGGATGAGAGCATCGATGCATCTCCGAAGAGTCGCCTCTGCCTTTGCCTTTTCCCTCTGCATGGGCGATTTGAGCTTGCGGAGCATGCGCGAGCCAAAGACAAAGACCATCATGGCATGAATGAGGGCGAGCTGACGAACGAGCGCGTTGTGACTCTCGCCTTCATCGGAGAGAACCATCAAATGAATGCCCGACTTTCTCATGAGCACACACTCGAGACCACCACCACATCGAAAGCCATTGAAACACTGATTAAAGTTGGTCGACATGAGGTCCTGCGTCGCTGCCACCTGCATGCACACCATCCTGGCCTCGTCGTCCAGCTCGTGGTCGAGGTACAGCGGCGTGCCCACGTCGTCGGTGATAATGAACGACTTCATCCCTCCCGGGGTAGAAGGGAATAGGAGGAGGAGGAGGAGGGGGGAGGGAGGGGGTGAAGTGGGTGGGGGGGGGGAGGGGGTAAGGGGGAGGAGGGAACGATTCGTTCATAGAGGGAATGAATGCGGCGGAGGTGGACGGATGGTAATGATGGTGGAGATGGGGATCGGGATCAGGATGGGGATGGGAATGGGGGTGGGATGGGGATGGGGATGGATGGTCGGCTATTGTCAGAGTCCGAGTCATCGTTGTCGTCAGAGTCAGAGTCATCATCGCCAACATGGTTGTGGGTCGATCGTTGTCGTCCGAGCCATTGTCACCACCATCACCATGACCACTGCCATCAACATCGGCACTACCATGCCACCATGGCTGTCACTGGCCCTGCTGTGTCCTGCTCCATTTCACTTGGCATTTCCAATCGACCCAACATGGCTGCTCAGGTGCGCGGGTTGCTGATCAAGGTAGAGACCGGGGGGAAACGGGCAAAGGAAGTGATGGCAGGCGTGGACGTGGATAGCGATGGCTCCGGTGTCTTTGCTGAGGTTACCCGCCGCGAGTCGCTGGGGCCCAACACGGGCGTGCTGATCTACGACGGCGTGGCGAGTGTGGTGGAAGGTCGTGCCGCGGTGGAACAAGCTGGTGCCGAGGCGTATCTAATGCCGGGCATGCTGGGGGCGGACAAGGTCGTGCTGCGGCAGACCACGTCGTGGAACCGCATGCTCCCAGCCAACTCGTGGCTCTTTGTCCTTGCAGGTACCTACTGCCGCGAGGCAGTCGAAGGTGAGCCACTGCCGGCGGCATGCGTGCCGATCGAAACTTCGGTTACTGCCGCAGGCAACTCGCAGGCAGTTGCTTCGGTCGGGCAGGCGGCGAGTCGGGCGATGGTGATCGACTGGGTCAATGCTGGATCGCTCGACGAGACAATGGCGGTAGTGGTCCCGATGGACCGGGGCCGTGATGACTACGTCGACAGCGATATCCTGCAGCTCCCGCCGCTGTTTCACATGGAAGTCGGTCGGCTGTTTGAGCGGATGCTTGCTCGGGTGAGAGCAGGAAGCTGGTCCGGGTCCGGGGCTTCGGTGCCTGCGCGAGCCTTTGTGTGCGATGAGGAGATGGAAGCGGTGACTGTCGAAAGGTGGCGGGCTGAGAACGGCGACCGGATCGAGATTTGGCGGATGATGTGCGGTGAGGGCTGGGCGCTGATGCAGGCTGGCGACGATGCGCTGGCGTCCATGTGCGTGGGTGCTCATCCAGACGTAACGACGAGGGCATGGCGATTCCTCAACTCGGACGGCTCGGGCGAGCTGCACATCCAGGAGGCGCCGTTTGGGTCTGCGGTCGAGGCGGCGGAGGGCATCGTGGCGTCGGCCATTTCGCACATCTACAACCAGGAGCACTAGCGAAGCGTAAAGAAGAAGGTGTTTACGCGGCCAGGCACGACAGCGCATCACCAGTCGTGATCCGAGACAATGGTGATGGCGTCAGCGAGCTCATCGGTGGCCGAAACCCGCCATTGCCACTCGAGATGGGTGGCGTTGACGACAGTCATGGTCGAGTAGCCAAAGTCTGTGATGTTCTTGTAGGCGGTCCAGACGGCGTCGGCGCCGCCGGATGAGTGGCCCTCGACATTGCCTGCGCCGCCCGAAACAAGATAGACGGTGCCGCCGGGCGCGGTGTACGAGCGCGACGTCGGCTGGTTGCGGTAGGTCGGGAACTGGCGCTCGTAGCGATGGGCGTGACCAGAGACGTAGGCGTCGACGCGGTACTCCTTGAAGAGCGGCTCGAGCCAGGCCTGAAGGGTGGCCGAGTTTTCGGTCGGAACCGAGTCCTTGGAGTAGGGCGAGCCGGTGCAGTAGACAGGGCGGTGGCCCATGACGATGATCCACGGCACGTTGGCGCGGTTGGCGGCGGCCTTGGCCAGGTCGGCACGGAGCCAGTTGACCTGCTTGTACTGCTTGACGTAAAAATCGATGGGGTGGCCGTCGTAGTCGGTCTCGGTCGAGAGCGCAATAAAGTGGACGAGGCCATAGTCGAACGAGTAGAACATCGAGGTGTCCGAGCCGGCGGCGGCGCCGGGCATCTGAAACTTGTACTTGTAGACGGTAAAGTTGAAGGTCTGGATGCCCGAGAGCGGCGACCGCGACCACGACTCGTGGTTGCCCGGCATGACCATGTACGGCGTGCGGGTCATCGTCGGCGCGAGCGCAGCAAACCAGTCGCGCCAGATTTCCTCGTAGTCGTGGGTCGAGTTGTGCGAGATGATGGCATCGTTGGCATACGAAATGTCGCCGAGGTGGAGCACAAAGTCGTACTCGCCCTGCGCCCCGTGGCTGTTGATGGCGGCAATCGACGGCTCGCCCTTGTCAAGCCCGAGATCACCGTAGATGGCGAAGGTCATCGGTGCCTTACCAGCCTCGGCCCGCCGAGTCTCAAAGAAGAACACGTCCGAGAAGCCACCTTCTGCATCACCCACCAAGTAGTAGATCTTGGCGTTGGCAGGAAGCGCGTCAAGCGTGACAAAGTGGTTGAATCCGCCGCCAACATGGTCGTAGATCCTCGCCGATCCGGTCGCAATCTTGTCCAACGCCCCAGGTGCCGTTCCATACTTGACCGTACTCGTACGAGTCTCATCGAGCGTGAGCCACGAGACTACATACGCATCCGCTGAGTTGCCCAGTGCCAGATGCAGAGCCTGCGGCTGCGACCGGCCGACCGCTTCACTTGCCACCACCACCGCCCCGCACGAGAGTATCGCCACCATTGCCACAGCCACAGCCATAGCCACCACACCGCCACGGCACCGAGCGAGCATAGTCATACGGAATGAGAGGGAGTGGCGGGGAAGGGGAGGCGAGAGGGAGGGGGGCTGTCCTCACCTCTAAACGCAGAGAGGTGTGTGTGTGTGTGTGTCTGTGTATCGCTGTCAGTGCGTGCCTGTTGCGGAAGGTGTGGCGGTGGAGCAGGCAGGCACTGAAGCGTGCGCGCGTGACACCAGTCTGGTTGGGTGGTGGTGATGATGAGTTTGATTGAGGGCGATCGAGTGAGACGACATGAGCGGAGCGGATCAAGAGTTGATGTGTGGAGATGATATGTGGTGATGATGTGTGGTGATGATGTGTGGTGGTGATATGTGGTGATGATGTGTGGTGATGATGTGTGGTGGTGATATGTGGTGATGATATGTGGTGATGATGTGTGGTGGTGATATGTGGTGGTGATGTGTGGTGATGATGTGTGGTGATGATGTGTGGTGATGATGTGTGGTGATGATATGTGGTAATGATGTGCGCGGTGCGGATGAGAAGTGCATCAGGTGCTGATGTATGGTGTAGGGGAGGGGGGGGGGGGGGGGAGGGGGCTCAACAGGTACTCGCATAGAGAGTGCAATTGTGAGTGTGTCGTGCTGATATGTGGCGTGCTGGATCCCACCGGCGAGCGGGAGAGTCGCTTGCCTGTCGCTGGCGTTGGCAGCGAGTGAGCCGAGATGGTCAGCAACGGCAGAGAGGAGCGGGAGAGCGGAAGGGCACACACCCGACTGCAGAGAGTGCTTGACGGGTATGCGGCTATGGCCGTTTGGCAACAAGTCACGAGGTAGTGGTCGGCGTAGTTCCAGAAGGTCTGGAAGGAGGAGCTCGAGGAGGGGCTCCACCCGAGGCTCGCTCACAGCGCTAGGGACGGCGCCAGGCTCGGTCGACTCGCTTGGCTCAGCCTCGCTCTCCTCGCGCTCCTCCCGCTACAGCGGGGAGTACTCTGACTATGACGACGACGAGCCGTACTCGCTCTCTGATGATGCTATTGTGGATACGGTAGGTTGGGGTGGCGGGGGAGCGATGACCACGACGGGCGGGTGGGTCGGGGCGTGGGGCGCTGGGGCGAGGAGGCGTGGGGCGCAAGGGTAGAGGGGCGCAAGGGGAGAGGGTGCCGTGGGGATGATGGCTGGCTGACTAACTGGCAATGATTGGCGGGCGGGCGGACGGGCGGGCGGGCGGACGGGCGGGCGGTCAACTGGCTTGCGGCTGGGACTACAGCTCAACCTGACACAGGCGCAGTTTGAAAACTTTCGCAGGGCGTTCGAGCTGGTGGATACGGACTCGACGGGCCGGATCTCGGTGCTAGAGCTGGCGCCGATTGCGCTGCTGCTGCAGTCGTCGACGGATGGGATGGCTGACGTCGAGCGAATGTTGAAGGCAGCCGACGTCGACGCCGATGGTGTGCTGTCGTTCTTTGAGTTTTGCGCGGTGCTGAAGCGGGCGCAGGACGGAAAGTACCGGCTCATTCACGAGCTTTTCAACGAACTCGACAGCGACTCGGACGGCGTCATTTCCGAGGATGCGCTCGGTGAGGTGATGGACGAGCTCGGCCGGCGTGACTGGGCCGAGTCGGACGGGTGGGACATCGGCATGGCCGACGAGGTGCAGCTGGTGGAGGCCGGCGTCTCGCCGGCGTACATCCGCATGGTTGTTGCCGACGAGGACGAGGGCCGCCGCAAAGAGCTGCTCCGCAAGCACCGGCGCGGCAAGCGCGGGCAGCTCACACTCGAACAATTTGCCCGCCACCTCGGGTACGACGGGCACGTTGTTGAGCTGCCGCCGCTCGACGAGTCCGACTTTGAATCCTCGCTCCGCGAGCTCGACTCGGACGAAGCTGCCGACGTCCCGGTGGCGGCACGCATCGGCCTGCGGTCGGCTGGCGACTCTGAAGGCTGCACAACCACCGAGTCGGTTGACAACCTCTCGTACTCGTGGGTGGCGTCGGACTCGGACGCCTCGTTTGTTCTCCACATCCGCGAGTTCTACGTCCGGCGTGCCTTTCGCGTCGTCGTCCGCGCCTCGACGACCATCGGCACGCTCCTCTCCAAGATCTCCAAGGTGACCAGCCAGCCGTTGGCGCTCCTGCGCGTCTACTACGAGGGCTTCCAGCTGCTGGACCCCGATTCGACGCAGATGCTGAGCACCGGCAACACACTCGCCGAGTTTGGCATCGAACCCGAGGCCGTTCTCTGGGTCCTCTACCATCCGCGGACCAAGAAGCTCAAGCTGAAGGACGCATGGCCGCTCGCGCCGTCGGGCAAACGAGTCGCGAACTTTCTCGACCTCGACATGGTCTACGAGCAGTTTTTGTTTGAAGGCCGGCTGACAACCCAGCTCGCGCTGGCCATCATTGCCGCCGCCAAGCGCCGGGTCCGCAAGCTCCCATCGCTGCTCGAGGTGGACGGCCCGTGTGTGGTCATTGGCGATATTCACGGCCAGTTCTACGACATGCCCAACATTCTCGGGACGGGCGGTCCGCTCGGCGAGAGTCAGTACCTCTTCCTCGGCGACTACGTCGACCGCGGCTACTTTTCGGCAGAGACCGCGCTCTTCCTCCTCGCCGCCTTTGTCCGCTACCCGGACTCGGTCCACCTCCTCCGCGGCAACCACGAGTCCGAGGCTATGGCGGCCAAGCCGATTTCCGGCGGGACCAAGGTCGAGGTCGAGGCCAAATACTCGATTGAGGTCTTCAACGCGCTCATGGGCGTCCTTGCCCGCCTCCCTGCTGCCGCCGTCCTCTCTGTCCCCGACGGCAACGGCGGCTCGAAGAAGATGTTCTGCGCTCATGGCGGTATTGATCGCGAGCATCCGGGCCTCGAGACGATGCGCGCCGTCTCGCGGACCAAGAAAAAGGAGATCCGCGGCAAGGGCGAGATGCGGGGCGTCATGTGGAACGATCCGTACCAGGACATGGCCATGTCGAGCTGGCAGGCCCGCGCGCTCCGCAAGGCGCAGTCCCGCATGGCCCGCACGCTCGACGCCGACTCGACTGCCCGCCACGACGCCGCCGCGGCTTTCCTAGCCGAGGCCCGCGACGAGGTCCTCGCCGCCAACTCGGATGACGACGTCCACACCCTCCGCCACAAGCGCCGCGAGGAGAAGCGCCGCGCCAAGGCCAGTGCCAAGGCCAGCGCCAAGGCCAAGGCCAAGGCCAAAGCCAGATCCAAGTCCAAGTCCAAATCCAAATCCAAGTCCAAGTCCAGGCGGCGGTTTAGCCTCCGCAGCTCGTCCAAAGGCCGGGTCTCCCGTCGGGGGCGGCGAGCCTCGCGCGGTGAGCAGCAAGAGGAAGCTGACGAGGAGCAGGAGGAGGAGGCCTCGCGCACGGGCAAGAGCAAGGGCAAGGGCAAGAGGAAGAGGAAGGGAAAGGCGGCGCTTACTTCGTCCAAGTCGGACTCTGGATCGGGTACCGCGGATTCGGATGTCAAGAGCAAGAGCAAGAGCAAGAGCAAGGCTAGGGCCGCAGCTGGAAAGGCTTCGGCATCAACGCCTTCAGACGCCGACTCGGACCCAGACTCGGACCCGAACTCGGACCCAGACTCGGACCCAGACTCGGACCCAGACTCGGGCCTAGACTCGGACTCGGACCCGGACTCGGACCCGGACTCGGACCCGGACTCAGACCCGGACTCGGACTCGGACCCGGATTCAAGTAGCTCAAGCCCGGCCTTGTCATCCTCGTCACCAACCTCATCTCGGCCGGCATCTCCCTCTCCCTCTTCCTCTCTCTCAACGTCGTCGCCTCCGGTATCAGCGTCTTCATCAGTCGCAGCGTCGGTGTCAGCCTCTTCATCTGCCGCAGCAACAGCGTCGAGCGAGCGCGAGTCAGGGTCCGACTCGTCGTCAAAGTCTATGCGGCCTGCGCCGCGGTACTCCAAGACGCGGCCCGACGATTCATCGTCGTCGTCGCCGGCGCCGGCGTTTGCGCCATCGCCGCTGATTCCGGCCACCTCTGGACCGCCACCCGAGTGGAGTGGGGCGGTCGAGGCGGATGCGTGGATGCTGCCGCGTTCGTTGCTGGAGATCCACGGGAATCGGTACCTGGTCGAGGCCGATCGGTTGGTCTTTGACCTTGCTGCGGTGAAGAAGAAGAGCTCGCTGTTCCGGCGCGGGCCGCGGGCCAAGGACTGGACCAAAAAGTCGAGCTGGAAGAAGAACTCGCGCGGCAAGGGCCTGTACCTGTTCACAGCGCGGGCAGCCGACTACTTTCTAGCGCGCAACGATGTGCTCTGCATCCTGCGCGGGCACCAGCAAAAGCCGGGCTTTGACGTCGCCGCCGAGTCCAAGTACTACAACTTTCCACGGCTCATCACGGTCTTCTCGGCACCCAACTACACCGACGCCAATCTTGCGGTCGGCGGCCTCGCCGACTTTGGCGCCGACGGCAAGCTCGTGCTCCGCGCGTACTCGTGGAACCACCATCCGGTGTACAAGGGCGGCATCCACGTGACCAAAACGTTTGAGAAGCACTACGTCATGGAAGACTACGTGCAGTACCTCAACGCGCACGCAAGCCACGTCCTCCGCTCCGTTTCGCTCCTCCACATCCAGTCCAAGGGCGAAGTCCGCAACTTTCTCGCCGCCATGCGGCAGCGCGGGCGCAAGCTCATCATGGGCGACCTCGAGCAGAGCTCGACCGACTGGGAGTTCCTTGCCAACAACCTCGCCGACGCCCTCAACGCCGCCTCGGACAAGCGCGTCCACACCCTGCTCTATGCAGAGCGCATCCGCAAGCGCGACAACGCGCTCTGGCTCGAAGGCTTTGACTACTTTGCCAACTCGCTCCTTCGCGAGGCTGTCAACGAGCTCGAGGAACTCACCCTCGACACTGAGCCCGAGCCTATCGTCACAGCCGCCGCTGCCCAGTACGAGGGTGAAGCCGAGTCGGCCTCGGACACTGTCTCGCTGCATTGAACGAGTCGACCGCCTGCGAGTGGTTGCGTCGTGTCGAGTTTTGTTTGCGCCGAGCCCACACACCACATGCACAAGCAAACCTATCAGTGCATAGATAGTAGACTTTTCTACAGTTGCCGACAGATTGTGTGTCCTTGTCCCTCGCATTGTGCCGGGCATGTGTGTGGTCGAGCGTGGTGGTGAAGGAGGGGGGGTTAGGGGGGGAGGCGAAGGGGGAGAGGCGTCAAAAAGTTGATCACGGCACAAAACCCAGGTTCCGACGCCGACGTCGGAAAAGGCCAACCTCGAGAAAGACACATAGTAAACATCACCCGACGCTCTGACAGCTGGGTGTAGGTTGGGCGGGGTTACTCCCGGATGACAACGTGTTGGATTTACGGCATCGGATGAGGGCCTACAGCCGATGGCTCGCTGGCGACGGCTCACGGCGACAGCTCGGGGGTGCGGAACAGCTTCATGACCATGGCGGAGACGTCCTCGCCGCGAGCGTTGTAGTAGCAGCCGTCAACAAAGAAGGCCGGCGAGGCGAGCGGCCGGTCGCCGCCGACGATGATGGAGGAGCGGTGACGGTGGCCACGCGAGTCGGGATGGAGGAGCTGCGGGATGGATGCCGGGTGCGGGCGGGCGGCTACGGGCTTGGCAAAGTAGCCGGATTCCTCGAGGTGGTTCCGGTGCTCGGTGGTGACTGTACGCTGCCATTCGGACTCGATGGGGCTCTTGCGGCGGGCGGAGCGGCGGGCGGAGCGGCGGGCGTGTGACGGGAACGGCGAGGGCGAGGAGCGGCCACCGGTGCGCTTGATGGGAGAGACCTCTGGCGAGCGCATGGGCGATGGCGGGGCCGACATGCGGCGGGCATGGAGCGGCGGAAGGATGTTGCCGCCGCGGCGGGCCGGCGACGGTGAGCGCGAGGAGTATCGAGCAGGCGAGCGGGCGGCGGGCGGCGTCTTGGTGGTGTTGCTGAAGCGGACCGAGGGCGGGCCGCTGGGTGAGGCCTCGGACGAGCCTGCGGCACCGGCGCTGTCGGACGAGTCGCTGTCGGGGACGCCAGCCTGGCGCATCGACGACTCGAAGAGCTGCTTGCGGAAGAGCTTGCGCTTTTGCAAAATTGACATGTCGAGCTTGTTCTTGTGTCGGAGCGCCGGGGCGAGGCCGGTCTTGGAGCGCGACTCGGGGTGGACGACCGAGGTGTTCCACCCGCGCTCGCGCTCCTTGAGCGGGGTGGCCGCCTCGGCCTTGGCGGCGGCCTTGCTTGCGCGGTACTCGTCCATGTCGATGTGCGAGAAGAGGTCCGGGTTGTACGGGTTGGCGGCAAACGACGGCATGTCCGCGACAGCGAGGCGACCGGCGGGAGCAGACCGGCGGCCGTGCCGGCGGGCGGAGCCCGAGCCCGAGCCCGAGTCTGAGCCTCGTCTCCGCGACGAGGAGGCTAGTGCAGTCTCATCGAGGCCAACGGCCTTGAGCGCGTTGGCCACGACGCCGTCGATGTCGTCGAGCGGGCCGCCGGGCCGGCTGTGGCCGTAACGCAGCGAGGCCGAGCGTTTTGTGGAGCGGGCGCGGGCGGCCTTGGCCTTTGACTTTGCCGAGCCGGCGTTCCCGCCGAGCACACCCGTTGACTTGGAGGCAAGCAGCTCAGCGCGCTTGCGCTCACGGGCCTCGGCGACTCTCCGGGAGGAGCGGGCCATGGCGCGGGCGACGTCACGCGGCATCATGGCCGACTTGACCGAGCGGCGCGGCGGCGAGAGCGCCGAGGCCAGCTTTTCGGCAGCCTCTGACATCTCCAGCACCAGAGCAATCTCTTGGACGGCGCCGGGCGAGTCCGGCGGCATGCCGGCAGCGACAGTATACGGATCATCGTCGTCGTCGTCCGAGGCCTCGCCCCGGCCAAGAGCGAGATCTTTGACGCGGGTGGCGCGGACAAAGACGACATCTGAGATGGCATGACCTCGCAGAGCATCGACCGACAGCTCAATGGTGAGGGGAAGGGTGCCCTTGGGCGGAATGAGGACGGATGTCGGCCCTCGCAGAGCATAGGCGGGATGTGCGGGACGAGCGAGCTCGACGCGGAGAGCAGCAGTACGCTCGAGGGAGCGAAGGAGGACACGCTTGGTGAGGACAGGAGCAGGAGAAGAGGCTCGGTCTGTCCCTTTCTCTGCAGTGTGACTTGTGGGAGCAAAGACTACCCGCTCAGGTCGGGCTTGGAGCAGCGCCATCCTCGCCCTTGCCTCACCGCGCCTCTCGTCAAGTCGTTGCCGTTGTGGCGTTTGAGGAGGAGAAGGTGGGCGGGGGGGGGGGGAGGGGGGTGCGTAAGGGGGGGTACCCGTCCCACCTCAAAGCCATTCCTCTCCAAACGTGCACCAGTAGTACGTCCATCCCACCACCACACATATCCGCGTTTTACAACCGC
>NW_013657675.1:0-19070 GCF_000142905.1 Thecamonas trahens ATCC 50062 | reverse complement strand
AGGACTCTCAGTCCCTCCTCTCCCTCCCTCCTCTCCCTCCCTCCCTCCCTCCCTCCCTCCCTCCCTCCCTCCCCTCCTCCTCCCCTCCCCTCCCCTCCCCTCCCCTGGCTATCACACTCACCAGGTACATGAATGCGGTGGAACAGTGCAAGGTGGCATGGGGTGAGTTTGCCCTTTGGTTCGCCTTCTGGATCGGCATGGCTTTCATTCTCAAGGGCCGCGGATGAGCATTCTCTCCCTCGTCCTCGCCTCGTCCTCGTCCTCGTCCTCGGTTTCGTTGCCATGCCCATCGTCACCCACACATCCGCACACTCGCCTCCCATCCCACGACAACAATGATCTCGACTCGACTCGCCTACTCTCACCGCTCACTGCTCACCGCTCACCTCGCCCCATCAACAAACCACACACCATATCCGATATGGATGACATCTATCGCCTCATCGCTGCAGCCCCATCGATAGCGATCTCGCCAAAGTCCGCGCCGCCAGCCGGTTGCGCCCGTAGCCATCAGTACAGAAGCCATCAAACTGCAGCAGCCGGCCAATGTGCTAGATCACAACCGTGGTGCCATCATCTGGCTCCCGTGCTCCTTGTAGCAGAGTACAACACCGGCAGAGTGTGCCGCGCCGCCAGCCGGTTGCGCCCGTAGCCATCAGTACAGAAGCCATCAAACTGCAGCAGCCGGCCAATGTGCTAGATCACAACCGTGGTGCCATCATCTGGCTCCCGTGCTCCTTGTAGCAGAGTACAACACCGGCAGAGTGTGCCGCGCCGCCAGCCGGTTGCGCAAGTAGCCATCAGTACAGAAGCCATCAAACTGCAGCAGCCGCCCAATGTGCTAGATCACAACCGTGGTGCCATCATCTGGCTCCCGTGCTCCCTGTAGCAGAGGGCAGAGAGTGTGATCTCTAAATGGGATGACTTTGGTAGAAGTGTCGGTCGGACAAAGAGTTGGAGGGACAGACTCGACTCAACGCCAGCGATGAACGCTTTTGCCCGCGAGCTCCGAAGCGCGGTGAGCAAGGCCGGCTCGTACCCTGTGTCAGCCCTTGGTGACGTGCTCAACAAGTCACCTGAAGCGCTCTCCGAGTGGGAGCAGCTCCGTTCCAACCTCCGTCCTCCTCCCAAGCTCAAGAAGTATGTGCTCTCCCAGGTCGCCCGCTGGGGACTCACTCTCTCCTCGGACGGGAAGCTCCTGACCCTGTCTGCGCCACGGACGCCTACTCCGGGCTCTGTACCCTCGCTCCTTGCCCCTTCCATGCTCTCTTCCACCCCCAAGTCAGCTACATCATCCCCGCTCCCTTCCTCGTCTTTGGCCAAGCCGTCATTGTCCCCCTCTACCCATACCCATGCCCACACGGCCCCTGCTCGTGGCAAGCCTCCGGGATCGCAAGCGACATCCATGGCCAGTGCCGGCGGTGGACACCACGCCGGCTCGGGCACCAGTGCGGCGCAGGGCGGAGCCAAGATCCGACCTGGCCAAGGCAGTGGAAGCGGGGCGGGCTCTGCGCCGGGTGGCGTGGCTCTCTCGGGTACCACTGTCGCAGACTGGGTCTGTACCGCCCTCGGCCTCGCCCCGCCGGCCGTCGTCCCGCTCCACCTCTCGCCGCTGGTGGGCCACTTCCGGCTCTTTGCCTGTACCCAGTGCCTCTCGCAGTCGTCGCGGCTCATTCCGCGCGACGCCAACAGCCCGATGGACACGCTGTGCGGTTCTTGTGGCGCGCCGGGCTCGGAGACCATGATGTTTGCTGCCCGCGCCGCGCCCAACACCCCGCCGTCTATGCTCCGCTGGCGCCGAGTCACCCGCCGCCCGTCGGTTGCGAGCGCCGCGCCCGACCGGTTTATCTTCTGCGCTGCCGCTGGGAGCCAAGGCCACGATCCCGGCGCCGTCTCCGAGCCGATGGGAGCGCTGAGCGGGTGCTCCTGCCCTCACTCGGCCGCCGAGGCCGCCGAGTGGAACTGGGACCGGCCGACCGCCGTCGAGCTCCGCGACGCGTGGTACATTGTCAACGCCGGCTCATCGTCGGTTCCGGTCTGCGCCTACTGCCTCACCCACCACGGCCTCGCCATTGTCCTGCCCGAGGACTACGCGCCGGATCTCCTTGTCTGCCCGCGGTCGCGGAGCGTGGCGCCGTCGGGTGCCACCATCGACCCGCACCCGTGGCAGCCGGTCAAGGGCCCGCCGCGGCACGACCCGCCACCGTCGCTCTACCCGCAGGCGGTCGGCTCGGCGCCTGCCGGCGAGGCGGCGCTTCTGCTGGGCCTGCCTGCGGCTGCGCGCGCTCCGCCGGCGCACGCTGCGACCCGCATTGCGCCGTCGGACATCAATGCCTTTCTCAAGTGGCTCCATCGGCAGCCGGTCGACCCGGCGACCTCGCTCATCGGGCTCGACTCGGACTCGTACCGTACCCTCCTCCACAACGTGCTCCTCTGTGACGAGCTCGCGCTCCATGACCCGCGCCCAGTCACCGCCGAGTACGACCCGGCGTCGCCGCTCGGCCTCACGTTGTGGGACGTTTCGGCCGAGGACGTCTCCCGCTGCCATTCGGCGCTCTCGGCGCCGAGCGCTTCGCCGAGCCTCTCCATCTGGTGGCCCAACTCGTCGTCGGCCGAGCCCGACCTCACCGGCACCATCCTCTCGGCCGACCTCACCGGCCGGACGGTCGTCCTCCGGCTCTCCCGCCCGCCGGCACGGCTCCCGCTCCCGCCGGTTGTCCTCGCCAAGTTTCCGCTCTCGGTCGTGGACACCCTCCGCTACACCCTCATGCACCACGCGGTCGCCAACGTCGCTCTCGACGTTGTTTTCCCGCTCATGCCCATGCCCGAGAACGAGCCGGACTCGCCCGTGGCAGTTGTCGACGAGTGCCTCACCCCCGTCCAGCGCCAGGTCATTGCCCACGTCCTCCAGCCCGACCCCATCCCCACCCTCCTTGAGGGCCCGTTTGGCGCCGGTAAGACGCGGACCATCAAGGAGACACTCCACCACTTGCTCAAGAACCCGGCGTCGCGCATTCTCATCTGCACCCACACCAACTCAGCGGCCGACATCTACGCTGGCGCCTTTGCCGACTCTCAGTGGCCAGCCTCAATGGTCTACCGCCTCATGGGCTCGATGCGTAACCCGGGCTCGGTCCCAGCCAACATCCGCGGCTACACCTCGCCCTCGCCTACCGGCTCGGGCTACACCCGCGACGGCAAGCTCACCCCGCACTACGTCACTCACCCGGCCGACAAGCTCGCCTCGTTCAAGGTCGTCGTCTCCACCACCGTTACCGCTGGTAACCTTGCCCTTCTCGGCATCCAGCCGGGCTTCTTTACCCACATTATCATCGACGAAGCCGCCCAGGCCGCCGAGGCCGAGCTCCTCATCCCGCTCCTCCTCGCCGCACCCGGTGCCACCCAGCTCGTTCTCGTCTCGGACCACATGCAGATGGACGCGCGGACAAACGTTGCGCTCTCGCTCCGCTTCGGCTTCTCGCCGCGGCTGGTCAACCTCACCGCGTGCTCGCTCCCGCGCCGCCTCTCCATGTCGGCCTCGCTCTCGGTCCACCGCATCCACTTTTTCCAGGTCTTCCGCTCGCACCCGCACATTGTCAACGCCCTCGCGCCCATCTACGGCGGCCAGATTTGCGCTGCGCCCGGCTCCGCCGCCGCCCTTGCTCTCCCGGACATGCTCATCGACGAGGCCTGGCCGCGCCTTTCTTTGTCCCGGCCACGCCCGACGAGGCCGTAGCCGCCGCGCTCTCCCTCCTCACCTCAGCCGCCGAGACCTTCCCTAAGCTCCTCGAGTCGGCCGCGGTCATCACCCCGAACCTGGCGATGGCTCGCGAGCTCCGCTCTGCCCTCCGCTCTGCCTCGGTTGGCTCGCTCACGGTCCTTCCGCTCGACAACGTGCAGGGCCTCGAGTTTGAGGTCATCTTCCTCCTCACCGACGGCAAGTCGGTCGACCGCCTCGCCCGCCTCGTCCACCAGCCGCGCCGGATGAACACTGCCATTTCGCGGGCCCGCAACCTCGTTGTCACCGTCGGCCACGTTCCCGACATCCTCGAGGACCCGGCGTGGCACATGTACGGCCACACCTGCGCCTTTGGCGCAGACACTTTTTCGCGGTTCCTCTCCATGATGGCCATGCGCGCCGTCCTGCCGGCCGCGCCGGGCAAGATCGCCGCCCTCCTCGACACCCTCGAATCGACCATCGACTCTCTTCAGATCTTTGCCCAGGACGCCGAGTGGTCCACCACCTTTTTCGCGCCCGCCAAGGCGCTCGCCGCCTCGCTTCCCTTTGTCCAGGAGATCCTCGCTGTCGAGCTTGCTGCCGTCGACGCCGCCAAGGCCAAGCAGTCGACGGCAGAGCCGGCGCTCTCGTTTGCCAAGACCTTTAAGGCGCCCGCAGAACTCGGATTTGTCCCGCCGTCGCCCACCGCCTCGCCGTCGCCCTTCCCTCAGCTTCGTGCCTCGGCAGACTCGCACGCCCACGCCGAGTACGACGCAGCCCAAGCGCGTTCCCGTTCTGCCGCCCAGGCCCAGGCCCAGGCCCAGGCCGTCTCCAAGGTCGCGCAGGCCGCGCAGTCGGACGCACCGGCTCCGGCACCACAGGCAAAGGCCAGCACACCGACCGGCGGCCCACCTGGATTTGACGCGGCCCCAGCGCCGCAGGCCTCGCCGTCGCCCAGGCCGGCCCCGATGGACACGGCGCCCAAGCAGCTGCCGGCGACCGTCGCCGCCATCATCGGCCCGCTCATCACCGAGTACTGCGGCGCGCTCGAGATGGAACCGATTGCGCTTGTGGCGCCCGAGGCGCAGACCTTTACCGCCGCTGCTCTCGACGAGGCCGTGACAGCCTCTGCACCGACGCCGCAGGACGAGCTCAAGCGGAGGCTCGAGACAACCGCGGCGCGTTTCTCGGCGCCGGGCGCCTCGGTCCCGCCGCGGTGCTTCACCCTCACCGAGCCGCATGCCCGCGACCCTCAGGTAGCGCTCACCCTCACCGGCCTCCAGCAGGATGGGCAAGGCAACGTCTCGCGGGTCCGCATCGGAGTCCACGTCGCCGACCTGGCAGCCCGGCTCCGAGCTGGCGGCGAGCTCGAGGCTGCCATCCTTGCCCGCGACCAGACGCTGCACATCAACCTGCCTGACGGCTCCAAGGTCCGCCGCGCGCTCTTTCCGTCGATTCTGGAGAAGACCGCGGCGCTTGCCGCCGACGGCACGCCCAAGCTCACCGTCTCGCTCGCGCTTGACATTGCCATGGAGCCAGCAACCGGCAAGTGGGCTGTGGCCTCGTCGGCCTTTGTCGAGACCGCGTGGCTCATTGATGAGAATGTGACGTTTGCCGCCGCCGAGTCTTCGCCGCTCTTTGAGCTGCTCTTTGCTATGACCGACGATCTGCGCGCGGCGCGGTGTGGCGGCAAGGGAACGACTCGACCGGAGTATGCCATCGAATACCTTCGCGCGGCACACCCGCCGCAGCCGGTGGTTCGCAATCGGACCGCGTCGCGGGCGCGGAGTGCGCTCGACGAGCTTTGCATCACCTACGCCTCGCTCGCGGGGGCGGCGCTCAAGGCCTCGGCGACCGAGGATTGCCCTGTTCTGCTCGCAGCCGAGCCGGCGCCGAGCGTGCAGACCATGGAGGCGCTGGAGCGGACGCTCGAGCGGCTCGGCGGCGATGCGGCCGACGTGACGTCGGCCGTCCGCAAGCTCCGCGAGTGGCACACCGCCGACGACACGCCGTCGTCGCCCGGCGCCAAGTACGCAGTGCGTGGCGCCAAGAAGCAGAGCCGCGGAAAGAAGCAGCGCGGCAAGTCACTCGTCTGGCACGACCAGACGCCGACAGCGGCAGACGCCAAGCCGCCGGCTGCTCTCGGTGCGCTTACGTCGCAGACGCTGCGCGAAGCGGTCGAGGCCGCGCTCGGCCGCGGCCGGACGAGGTACCTTGCGGTGACCAAGAGCAACACCGCGACGCCGCACGTTTTCCACGGCGTCGCCGCCTTTGCACCGGTCACGTCGCCGCTCCGCTCGGCCGCACACGTTCTCGCCCAGCAGCGGCTCAAGGCCGCGGTCATCGGCTCGAGCGTTGCGGTCACCGTCGGAGTCAAGGATATCGTCCAGGAGCTCTCGACCAAGGCCGCCAACTGCGGGCGGGCGTCGATCAAGCTCGAGCGCGCGCTGTTCCTCGCTTCGCTCCAGGCCGCGCCGCTGACCGCGCGCGGTATGGTAGTGGAGATTCTGCGGTCGGGCGCGATGCCGACCGGTGTCCGGCTCTTTGTGCCCGAGCTGGCATGGGCGTGGCCCGGCGGCCGCGGCGCGCTGCCGGGCATTGTTGTTCCTCTTGGCGCGCTCGGCTCGGTTGTCTCGACTTCGTCGTACGCGCGGGCGTCGTCCAAGTCGGCACCCGAGGTGGTCATTGCACAGGAGACCGCCGACGGCAAGAACTCACTTGCGCTTGTTCCGTTTACCACCGAGGTGTGCGTCCTTGTTGGCGCGCGACCGGTGGGCGACAGCGGCAAGCTCAGCCCTGCGCTCCTTACCGCATGGCTTGGGACGAAGCCGAGCGGCCCGGGCTGCTGCGTGGCACACACCACGTCACCGCGGGCTTGGCTCGACGCCAACGACCCGCTCGACACGAGCGCCGGGCCGTCTTCCAGCAGCGACGTAGGCGGCGGCGCAGTGGCCACCAGCACTGTGCCTGGTGCCGAGGTCCACGCGCTCAAGGCTGGCATTGTGTGCACCGGCATGGCGGTGTACACGGCGTCGTCGTCGGCGCCACCTGGGCTGGAGACGACTGGGCGCTCCAAGCTCTTTACCGATGCAACGGTCACGTGGCGCAACGATGGATGCGGCGTGGTCGAGCTCCCGATGTGGACGGTTCAGCCACGGCCGGTCGCTAGGCAGCTGTTTGCCTGCGTCCGGTCTGCGTCCGGCTCGGCGCACTGCGCCGTGTCACGGATCCGACCCCTGCCGGACGCGCCCGAAACCATGGAGCTCACCCTGCAACCGCTGGCGGACGCAGCTTCGGGCGTGTTTTCGGCGCGGCTGCTGGCGGTCGCCGCTGTCGAGCTCTTTGTCCTCCCCGCTGTCTACGCCTCACAGCTGGAGATTCTTGAGGCGGCGACGGCTGTGGGCGAGGGCGCGGTCGAGCGCAACTCGCGGCCGCCTGCGCTCTCAGCACTGATGAGCACCCCGTCACCGGTGCGGACACCGGCCAAGCTGCGGACTACGTTCAAGGCGCCGAGCTTTGTCATCGGTGACACCGAGAATGTGCCCGGCGGCCTGCTTGTTCTCCCGTCGTCGCTGCCCGAGGCGGCGCGGGCATTGGTGGGCGCGGGCGAGGTCATGGTGGTCACCTCGATGCACGCACGGTCACTTGCGTCGGCCGAGGACGTGCTCAACAGGGCCGGGGTGCGGTACGTGCGTGCAGCGGCCGACGAGCAGCTCTGGCACGAGACTTCGGGCCTGCACCGGATGTTGCGGCTGCGGGCGCGGGTCAACGGTGAGCTAGTGCCGGCCATCAGCGAGCTGGTCGACCTGACGGCACCCGAAGCGCGGTCGGAGAACCACCTCGACCTCCTGGTGTACAACGATGCCAAGGTCGGCGGCGCGCTGCGCGAGCTCGAGGCCAGCGCCCGGTCGGCCTCGCGCGAGCAGGCCGAGAAGCTGGTCAAGGAGTACTTTGGACTCTGGCAGGCAGCCGCCCACCGCATTCTTACCCGGTCGGTGCTCGTGGCGCCGACGGCCGCGTTTGCGCGCGGCCGCCTCCTCGCGGGCCTCCGGCCGGCTGTCACCGCCGTTGCCATCCCTGCCTCGGTCTCGACCGAAGCCGCGCTCACTACCGAGCTCATTGTGCCGGCGGCGCGGACTCGGAACCGAGTCCTTGTTTACCGCCGCTGAACAGGCGTGTGGAAAGTAAACAGATGCGTGAAAAACAAGGAGAGCAACGGGTGTGTGTCTTGCTTTACGATGGTGCTGCAGTGGCGTGGACAAGCTCCGAGAGAGCGTCGACGAGGCCGAGGACGGCACCGGACGAGCCAGAGTCGGCCGAGTCGAGGGCGCGAAGCGCGGCCGGGATGGTGTCGAGGACAAGCGACTTGTGGCTGGCGGTGAGAGCGAGGCGGGCCGGTGGGCGGCGACGTGCTGGCCGACGAGGCGGGCGGCAGCGACGACGAGGCGGGCGTAGCGAGCGGGCGAAATGCAGGTGTGCGAGGCGGCGAGGAGGGCGAGGATTCCGGTGACGAGTGATGCCGAGGGGACGGCGCGGAAGCCAGCCAGCGCGGGAAGGAGATGGTCCCAGACCTCGTCCCTGAGATGCTCGTCGCGGTACCACTTGACGGTGGTGGGGAGGAGAGCAGCGGCGACGGCGGAGGTGGCAAAGGCGAGGCGCGCGTCGGCCGAGGCGGCCGAGGACGCCGGCGGGGCATTGACCATGCGGGTAACGAGGCGGGCCTCTGCGCGGCGGGCAACACGGGCGTAGAGGATGGGCCGGACGTGGGCGTGGTAGGCGTTGAGCATGTCGGCGAGGATGGAGCAAGGGAGGGCGTCGATGCGGTCGCCGAGGTCGAGGGCGGCGTGGAAGATGGCGGAGATCTCGTAGTTCTTCCAGGAGCGAGCGTTAAAGCCGGCGATCATGCGGGTGAGAACGGCGGTGGCGAGCGAGCGGAGGGTGAAGACGGCAGTATCGACGATGGCCGACTCCTTTGCGTCGTCGAGCGCGAGCGAGAGGTCGGTGACGATGGTCATAAAGCCTGCAAGGGCGTCGCCGGAGAGGTCTGACGGCGCGATGGCGGCGGCCATCCACTCGGCAAAGCTGTACTTTGAGACGAGGCGGGTGGCGAGGGCCGGGACGCGGGCCATGTGGCGGACAAAGGCTAGGGCCGAGTCGACGACCTGCGACGGGTTGCCCGAGTCGAGATAGGCGGCAAACACGCCCTGGACGATCGAGGCCTTGTCAAAGTTGGCCAGGTCGCGGGCCGAGTGCGCGCCGTGGGCGATGATGTCAAAGACAAAGGGGCGGGCGATGACGCCGTCGCCCGTCTTGGTCGGCGCAAAGTGGCCGCGGAACGGGAGGCGGTGGATGTAGATCGAGGGGTACTTGGTGAGCCACTTGACGACGACCGGGAAGACCGGGTTGTTGCTAAACGAGAGGACGCGGGCGGCGAGCGCAAGCGCAAGCGAGAGCGCCGAGGGCAGGCGCTCAAACTCCTGGGTCACAGAGCCCTTGACGAGATCGACGATGACTTCAAAGTTGCTCCGCGAGCGGAAGCGGTAGGCGCGGATGAGCGACTCGATGAGCGAGACAAGCTCGTAGCCGAGCTTGCGGACGTTCGAGTGGTGGGCGGCGAGGGCGCGGAAGCCGATGGCGAGGGCGCCCGACTCGATGACGACCGAGGCCTCGGTGTTGGCGGCGGCGACATGAACGAAAAAGGTGAGGAGGAAGCCCATGTCGTAGCAGGGTCGGGAGGTGGGCTCGCTCATGGTGACGCCCTTGCTTGCGTTGGCGAGAGCGACGACGGTGGGAGAGACGTGGGCGGTGTTGCCTGCCGCGGAGAACCGGCCGCGCAAGATCTTGGAGGCGAGCGACTGCCAGACAGTACCCTCGAGCTCGGGAATCTCCGAAGTTGCGTTGACGGAGAGCGGCATGTCGATGGGGAAGAGGCGGAGGCTGCGGTCGAGCATGCTCATGTCAATGAGGTGCGACGAGAGGAGGCCGGCGTTGTCCGAGGCCTCGAGTGATGAGACGGTCCCGCCGAGCGAGCGACGGAGCTCGATCTCGATAATGTCGTCAAGGCGAGTGAGGGTGTGCTCACCCCAGCCCCAAGCGTCGGCAAAGAGCGAGAGCTGGGCCGACTCGTAGATAAAGAGGATGTGGAGGAGGACGCGGTCAGCAAGCGAGGTGGTAGCGCCGTAGGCCGCGAGCAGCAGCGGCAGCTGGTGGCGGGCGAGGGCAGCGGTAGCGGGCGCGGTGGGCGCGGTGAGGAGAGCGTGCATGAGGACGACAAGCGCCTGCTTGACCTCGTCGGTGTGGGCAAAGTCGAGCAGGGCATGCTCGTCGGCCGCGTCCTGCTCATCAGCATCTGTGGCGCGCGGGTAGAGCGCTGCACGGAGCTGCGAGTGCTGGAAGATCATGTCGTAGATGGTGGTGAGGTCGGGCGCGTCTTCGGTGTGGGGAATGAGCGGGACGAGCCAGCGGAGGACAAAAAGAACGTCCGGGCGGAGGAAGCGGCGCTTGAGGGCACGGCGGACAAGCTGGGCGAGGAGCTCGCCAGGGAGACCGACGAGCGGGGTCGGGGCCACGACCGGCTTGCGGGCGCGGTAGGCGCCAAAGGCCGACGACTTGCGAATGACAAGGGCGAGCTGGAGGCAGACATCGATCTCGGCGTGCTGCATGGGCAGGTCGACGGCCGGCTTGCGGAAGGCGTGGGCCAGGTCGGCGCAGGCCCAGGTGACAAAGGCGATGGTGACGTCACGGGTGGCGAGCTCGGACTCGGCAAAGAGGCGGAGGGTGGCGAGCGAGTGTGGCGCCATGGTGGTGAGGACGAGGTCGTCGTGGTCGTCCGAAGTGATGATGTCGGCGAGGATGGCGACGGCGGCTGCCGGCAGGCGCTTGGCCTCGATGGCTTCGGTGATGATGTCCAAGGCGATGCCCGGCGAGGGGAGCTCTGGATCGAGGATGAGCTCGACGGTGGCGACGGCAAAGGCATCGCGGGCGGAGGCCGGGAGGTGGACGTGCGGGCTGGCGAGCGCAGGGGCGAGGATGGGAAGGAGGAGCGCAAACCAGGCGAGGAGCGGCATGTTGTCGGCAGCGACGCGCGACGCCCACCAGTTGGCGAGGGCGGCGCAGAACGAGGGGACAAGCGCAACGACGGTGGCAAGAGCCTCGCCGGTGGCGCGATCGCCGAGGCGGGCGAGGGCGGCGAGCAGGGTGTCGGACTCGGAGGCGAGGCTCAGCGAGGCGTGGAGGGCGAGGCTCTGGACGAGGGCGGTGGTGAACTGGGCGAGGACCGAGGTGTGGCGGAGAACGATCTTCTCTTCGTCGGTGAGCTGGAGGTAGAAGGCGACCTCATCGTCGTCGATGTCGAGCTCGCCTGAAGCGACCCGGCGCGAGACGGCGTCCCAGTCGCGGACACCCGAATGGGCGAGGACGGTGAGGAGGGTGGCGACGTGAGTCGACGAGTAGTGCTTGGCAAAGTATGCCGTGTCAGCGACACCGAGCAGGTCACCGCGGTTGGACTTGTTGACGTCGAGCTCGCGCCGGAGGAGGAGGCAGAGGACGATGTGGTAGTTCGAGTGGCGCGAAGACTGAGCGTTGACAATGTGCTCAACGACGTCGGGCGAGAGCAGCATGTTGACGAGCGGCGGAATGAGCTCCCGCGAGAAGCCCTTGGCCAAGAGTGCGAGGCAGACACCAAGAGTCTGGCCAAGCGGCGAGTCGGGGGCGGGCGACGAGGCCATGAACGCTTGCTGGGCGCGGGCCATGATGGGCGCGAGGGCGGCGGCGACTGCGGGCGGCGGCGACGGCAGCGCACGAAGAATGGTGCCAGCGACCGAAGCGACCGAAGTGGCAAGGATGCCGTCGTCCAAGGAGAGCGCATCAGGCGAAGTGATGGCGTTGGGGGGGAGGAATGCCCGCTCGAGGGCCGGGTGGCGGAGGACGACGATGCTGAGCTCGACGAGGGCGGCCGAGTGCTTGGCTGCGATGGCGTCGTCGACAATGTCGTGGACGGCAGTGATGAGGTCCGAGGTGGGACGCTTGGTCGACATGAGGCGGTTGAGGGCGGCGACGGCAAGGATGATGCGGGCCTGGTCTGCGCCGATGGACGCGGTGTCAAGCTCGAGGGCCGGCGAGGGGAGGCCGATGTTTGACGAGGCACAGAGACTCGCAAGGACACCCGGGGTGAGCTCGAGGGCGGCGAGGGCGGCGAGGACGGCCGGATCAGGCGAGTCGTGGGCAATGTAGGCGGCGACGAGCGGCGACCAGACAAGGGCATTGGAGGAGGGTGCAGCGGTGAGGTCGGAGGCGCTAGCCGATGCGCGCATGTGTGCGAGGAAGGAGGCCATGTCGGCGTCGGGCTTTGGCGCGGCGGCCATGGCATCGGCGACGGCATCAAAGTGCTCAAACGGCGAGGCGCGGACGCGGTCGAGGACTGCGGTAAAGTTGGCAGAGCCGAGGACCGGGAGCAGGTGCAGCCAGAGGTGGAGCTCGATGGGGTTTCCGTCAAAGTACTCGGACTCGCGGAGGAAGCGGACGAGGAGGGCGTAGACGGTGGCGGCGGTGCGCGGGAAGCGGAGCGAGTGTGCAGGTAGAGGTCGCAGAGTGGGGCGAGAGAGAACTTGGAGTCGGAGGTCCAGCCGAGAGTGGTTGGGAGCGAGAGGACGGCGACGAGGGCGTCGATGGTGGCGGACGGGAGGAGGAGGAGGACCTCTGTGGGCGGGACCAGGCGAGTGAAGAGCATGCGCTCGCCCTGGAGGCTCGACGGGGCGTGGGCGACGTAGCCAGCAAAGACCTTGAGGATGGAGGTAAGAAGTGAGGCTGCGGCGAGGTCAAGCGAGCCCGAGCCCGACTTTGCAGCCTTTGTGAGGGAGCGGAGGGTGCTCGCGTAAGCGGAGCGGACGACACGAAGGGAGGGGAGCGAGGAGATGAGGACGCGGTCGACGAGCGAGAGGGCAGCGGCGTGCGAGGGGAGGGTGGCGACCGGGGTGGTGGTGTCGTGCGAGGCGGCGAGCGGAACATCGTCGTCGAGGGCGACATCCTTGGCGGTGAGTGCACGGCCGTGGTGGAGAACGAGGGCCGGATGCGAGGGGTTGTCCGAGATGGCGTCAAAGTAGAGCTCGACTTGGAAGCTGAGGACGGCGACACGGGCAAAGAGAGCATCGAGGAGGCCAAAGGCGGTGAAGCGAACAAGCGGCGAGGCGTGCTGCAGGGCACGGGAGAGGGCCGAGACGGTGGTGGTGAGCGGCATGACCTGCGACTCGAGCGGGGCGTCGACGATGAGCGGCGGGGTGACGGTGCGGAGGAGGTGGGTGAGCCACGACATGTTCGAGAACCAGACGAGCGAGGGCCGCGGCTCAAACGAAAAGTTGCAGGCGGCGATGTAAGGGGTGACGAGTGCCGGAAGCGAGGAGAGGACGTACTGGATGAGCATGCGCTGTCGGAGACCCCAAGTGGTGTGGAGCGAGACAAGGAGCTGGAAGACGGTTGTGGAGCGGGCGATGTTGGCGGCGTGGAGCGTGAGGAAAAGGACGTCGGCCGGCGGCGGCTGGAGGATGGAGAAGCGGATGGAGGTCGAGCGCGGGAGGGTCTCGAGTGCAGCGAGGGCGCTGGAGGAGACCGAGGCAAGGGCGCGGCCCGCGGCGTCGCCGACAGCGGACGACGGGCTGAAGAAACGGTAAACGTCTGAGGTGCGATGAGCGGTGATGACACCGCGGAGCAGATCTGAGGCGGACATGGCCATGGCCGGGTCGTCGGCATTGAGCAGGACCTTGAAGAGGGCCATGAGCACGAGGGCGCGTGAATCTTCGTCGTTGCGGAGGATGCCGAGGTTCTTGGAGAGCTGAACAAGGGTCTGTGAGTTGAAGAGCTTCATGCGGATGCGCTTCGTGACGTGCGAGGCGAGGGCGATGCGCTGGGTGATGAGGGTGAGCAGCGGGACGACGGCTGACGGCGGGGCGATGCCGAGGATCTGGAAGGTGGCCGGGACGACGGTGCGAAGCGAGACGGTTGCGATGGCAATGCCCGGGGCATCGTGAGCAAGGAGGGTGATGAGAATCTCAAAGTAGGCGGAGACCAGATCAGAGGGTGAGACGCCGAGCGAGTTGGCCTTTGAGAGGGCGGCAACGCCGTTCTTCTGCGAGGCGCGGCCAAAGTCAAATGGAATGTTGAGGAAAGACTTGAGGGACCAGTCGAAGCGGCGAATGAGCTCGCGAGCGATGGTCGGCGAGAGAGCGGCGATGGCAGCGAGGAGGCGGAGCGTGGCGAGGGCCTGCGGGCCCGACGAGGAGAGCGTCGGGTAGAGTCGGGCGAGGTAGGAGCGGAGGATGGCGCGGGCGAGGGCGAGCGCAAGCGAAGGCAGGCGGTCGTCGGCCTGCTCCTGCAGTTCAGGCAGATCATTGGTCCGTGGCAGAGTCCGCTCGTGGAGCGAGCTGCCGGCCCAGATGATGTCGGCAAAGACCTCGACGACAGCAGCGAGGAGCGGAGCGAGCGAGGCCGACTCGGAGCGGGCGACAGCGGTGAGGACGCGCTTGAGGATGTCCACGAGCTCTTTGCCTTCGGGCGATGCAGCAGCATACGCCCACATAAGCGATGACTGACCAGAGCGCTCGGCAAGGGCTTCGGTGTTCTTCTTGTGGAAGGCATTGATAGCTGTGGACGGGGGGGGGGCAGTGAGTGAGCGCGGGGGGGTTGCGAGGATGGAGGATGAGATGCGGGGATGGGCGGGGCGGCGTACCAAGGTAGACATCGTTGAGGTGCTCCTTGCCGAGGCCGGCGAGGAGGGCACCAATGTCGATGTCCTCGTAAGTGTTCTCCATGGTCACGGTCACTCGGGGTAGAATCGAGTGGGGAGAACGGGGAGCGGTGTGGAGGTGTGAGCTTGGCTAGGCTCCTGGTGTGGGTGCATGGCGAAGATTGATGGCAGGGGAGGGGAGGGTGTGAGCGGGTGTGGATGGGGGGTGGGGGGTGGTGAACAATTTTTGGGTGCACTCTGGTACTGAGAAGTGAGCAACAACGGCAGAGCGAGCGGTGCGAAGAGAGAGTGCTCACGGGCGGTGGCGGTTGAGGTAGAAGGGATATACATATCTCCTACACAACGTTGTGTTTGCAATGGGTGCTGGAGGACGCAGAGGAGGACGGTCTGGCGGGCGGCGAGCAGGAGGGCGACGAGCTGGAGGGCGGCGGGCAGGAGGGCGGCGGGCAGGAGGGCGGATCGGGCGCGTTGGTCGGCATCACCGCCATGGTGCTCTCCACCATGGTGCTCTCCACCACGGTGTCCACCATGGTGCTCTCCACCACGGTGTCCACCACGGTGTCCACCACGGTGTCCACCACGGTGTCCACCACGGTATCCACCATCGGCCAGGATATTCGCGGGGCGTGGGTGGCGGTGTGTACGGGCGAGGTGGAGCTGACTGCACCGAGACACGATGTTGCCGTACGAGACCGGCGCAGTTGGCTTGCGTTGCGCTCATCCTGGGCGTCATTGTCTTTGCGCTCGGGGCTATTTTCACCATTCATGCCTCGATGGGCTTTGGTGACCCGTGCGATCCCAACAACTTCTTTAAGGACTCGTTCAAGTGCTGGGCAAAGACTGGCGGGCCGATCATGATGATTATCGGCGGCATCGCGGTGGCGACTCTCATTATTGTCCAGTGCATCCTGTGTGTGGCGTACAACCCCGACGCATACGATGATGATGGCGTTGTCGAGAGCGAGGAAGGGGCACCGGGCACGATGCCGGCGACATCCGGTGTGGCCGCCGTCACAGCAGGTCCACCACTGCCGCACAGCATGTACACAAGCACCACCTCCGGCATCGCGCCTGTGCCGGCGCCTGCAGCGCTCATTGCCCCCAATCCGCTCCTCGCGCCAGCGGTCGCCACGCCGAACGCGCCGCCGCCGTTTAATCCGTACGCGCCGCCGTCTGCGCCGCCGCCAGCAGCGGATGAGGCACCGCCAGCATACGACGCAGCCGTGCGGAAGGTATAGTTGTGCTGTAGCGGTGATTGTTGTGGATTGACGCACGTACTCGATTGAAGAGCTGTATCTCGTTCGCCGATGGGAGTATTGTGGGTGGTGGTGGGCATGGCCATGGCATGGGGGAGGGGATGTGGCTGGGATGGGGTGATGGCGGTGGAGTAGGGGATGAGGGTGGTGGTTGGTGGTGATGGCGCGTGATGAGTATGGTGGGGGGGGGATGAGGGGGTTGTGGCGTGGGTGGCGGGGCGGGTGGACCCGGGCCTTTGCCGCAATGACTCATGACTTGGGTGTATGAACCACGGGAGCGAAACAGGTCAAACTCGGGAGCCGGGTCGTGGTGGTTGGATGGGCTAGGTGGCTTGAGATTGCAGTTGGTTGGAGAATGGGCAGTATGGCATCTGATGATTGAGGGGTGTGGGTGTCGAGGTCGGGAATGAGGATGCGGGTGAGCTGGAGCTCGGAGAGGAGGAGGAGGAGGAGGAAGAGGAGGCCGAGTGCGCGATGGGATGGTGGTGAGGATGGCCAGGACATGTGGGTGGTGGTTGTGGCTGCAATGATAGTGAATGTGGTGGAGTAGGGGTGGGGGTGGTGGTTGGTGGTGAGGGGCGTAATGAGTATGGTAGGGGGGATGAAGGGGGTCGTGACGTGGGTGGCGGAATGGGCGGAATGGCAGTGGGTATGGCGATTGGAGTGAAGGATTGATGTGGGTGGGTATGGTGAGGATGAAGGGTGTGTGTGGGGTGTGGTTGATGAGGGTGGAGGGGCTTGGGCGGCTTGGGCGAGGAGGGCGGGATGGATTGGATTGAGATGGACGTCGATGGGGACGATGGCTTGAGATTGGAGGAAGGAGGCAGACCATTGCACTCTGGCCCACCACTGCATTGCCTATCGATTGCCCCCGCCCTCTCTTCTTCTTCCTCGTCCTGGCCAGCCCGGTGGTCTCGTCGTCTAGCTTGGTGATCGGCGGCAGGGGCGGCTGGTGATGAGCAGGCCGGCGGGGCTGTGATGGGCAAGGCCGGAGGAGGGAGGGGAGGATTGGGTTGGAGGGCGCACTGGTAGGCATTTCCATTGTTGTGGCTATCCGCATGCATTGCCTCCAATGCCCTGTCGATGGCTAGCTTGCCCTCGGTGGTGTCGGTGGTGGTCGGTCGGCGGCGGGCGGCGGTCGGCGGCGAGCAGCCGGCGGTCGGCAGCGATGCTGTTGACGGGATAACGTCGGCTGATGTGCGTATCGGGGCAAATGAAGTCGATGGATATAGTTGCAGGGATAATGGGTACGTGTGGTCTGGATGTGGTGATTGTGAGTGGAGATGGTGGGGAGTGGGGGTCGGAGATGGGCCCGGGGAGGAGGGGTCAGCAGCATCGAAGGGACACAGGGCCAACAACTTGGGCCCGAGCCGGCGAAACTCGAATTTCGGAATACAGCAGTTATGGATTGGAGACTGTGCAAGGGGGTAGTGTGGTCATGTAGTAGGGTAGTAGTGAAATCAGATTGGCCATATCTTGTAATGAGTGTACTCGGGGGCGTGTGCGGGGTGGGACGGTCGAGGACGTGCTCAACCACCCAGGCAAAACAAGCCGACGCGGAAATGAGCCGAGGAAGATGGGTGTCGATGACAGCGATATTGATACTGGAGATAGTGTGGGATGTGTGATGACCTTGGTGGTGGTCGTGGGTTGTGTAGCTGGTAGTGGGAACGAGCTACGTGGTGATGAAGGTGGGCCTGATCGGGCGAGCGGGCGACGGCTGAGGGCTGGTGGTCGGCGAAGCGGGGCCAGCTGAGGAGGCTGGGTCGGAACTGGGTGGCTTGAGATTGTTGATGGTTGGTAAATGGATAGTATGACACGTGATGGTGGAGTGGTGTCGGTGTCGAGGTCGGGGGAGAGGATGGGGGTGAGGTAGAGCGAGGAGAGGAGGAGGAGGAGGAGGAAGAGGAAGCGGGTGCGCGATGGGATGGTGGTGAGGATGGCCAAGGCAGGGTGGTGGTGGTTGTGGCTAGGATGATAGTGATGGTGGTGGGGTAGGGGTGGGGTGGTGGTTGGTGGTGACGGGGCGTAATGAGTATGGTAGGGGGGACGAGGGGGTCGTGACGTGGGTGGCATAGCGGGCGAAAGGATGATGGGTATGGCAATTGGGCTTGAGCATTGAAAAAGGTGGGTATGATACGGCTGATGGGTATGTGTGGGGTGTGAGCGATAGGGGCGGCGGGTACTTGGCCGGCAGAGGGAAGGCGGCGGACGTTAATTGAGTAGAACGTTGAATTAATTGAAGAAAAGCCGGAACGGGCATCAAACGAGGCAATGACGTCCACACCAACAACCAAAGATCATACATGGCTTGCACAGCACACGTATGAGTAAGCCAACAGGGACTGGACAAAGCCAGCAGGCAATGGGATGGACTCGGGTGACGTTCAGGTCGATGAGGCAGGGCGCGGTTGATCGATCAGATCTGCAGATCAACCATGACCACGACACAACAGGGTCAACACAAAAAATATTACATGCAAAACTATTCACCACGACAAACGACAACAAAGTTGAGAATCGATAGTGTAGTGAGCAAGGCCCTGTCGCAAGACAGCGTGTGCTTGAGCCTGGGGCAGACGTCTCTCTCTCCCTCGTTCCTGACGTCAGCTTTCGGTGCCGGTCTTCGGGGGTAAAATCGGGTTTAGCCTTTGCTTGTGCACACCCTGCGTCACACCCCATCGTAGTTCTGTGAAACCTTTAAGGCTGTCCCTACGCAGTAGTGTCTAACAATGGCTAACAAGACCGAGACTATCAACGCCGTACGCAAGGAGTGCTTGCCCTCGCTCGTTGAAGCCATCGCGTCGTTCTTCATGAAAATCCAGAAGTGGGTATCGCCGACCGCTTCGGGACCGGTCGAGTCCGCCGCCGTGCTCAAGCAGAATATTACGAGAGCAACAGAGGCGAGCCTCTACCACGTGACCGCTGGTCAGAGGGGGCTGGATTCGCTGAGTCAGACGTTCAACGCCATTCTGGCTGTGCTATGGAAGGAGGCGGTCGCCGGGCTGTTGAAGGGAAAAAATTTTGCGGGCGACAATCAGCGGGTCGCGAAGCACGTGACTCGTGCCCATCGTCGGGCGGAGGATCTACTCGTCAAGGACGAAGGCTCTCGGACGGAGGAGGGGGGAGCAGCAGCATCCTCCCGCACCCTCGCACAGGTCCTGGCCGCACGGGCTAGAGCGGCTCAGGTGTCTGCGGAGGAAGCGAGCGGGCTAGTCAGCCGGCTGCTCGCCGGGGAGGGCGCGGCCACAACGGTTGAGCGCACCTTCCTCTCGCTCTTCGTGGGGATACTCGAGGACACCCTGGGTGCGGCCGGGGGTGATGGAACCGTGAGTCTGTCGACACCGGCTGCCGTACT